>NW_028234027.1:80000-110000 GCF_037954325.1 Fistularia commersonii
AGTGTATAGGTGGCTATAGAATTTAAAGTTTTCATTGGAAATGATAGCCTCATCTGTAATTTCCTTGTTGTTAAGACGGGCTTCCGCTTTGCTCCGCTCCTCCTCTCCTCCGCTCTTCCGCTCCGGGCCCTGGAACTCCCGATCCGCGGGACTTCGGTGAATTCCGGGCCAGTTTTTTTGCTCTTCTGCTCTCCTCCCCTCCTCCGCTTCTTCGCTCCCCCGCTTTGGACCCTGGAACTCTTGAACAGGGCCGGGCTTCTGCCCTCCGCCTCTCCTCTGCTCATCCGCTCCAGGCCCTGGCACTCCCTGTGATCCAGTCATTCGCATGTGCGTGCCCGGAGGTCCGGGAGCTCCACTCAAACGTCCGGGGGGGGTAAGGGTAAGGGGTCCTGTCCCTCTCCCCCCCTCCTCGCCGCCTCTGAGAAGAGAAACATCTCCTCCACTCCTCCGCTCCTCCGCTGCGGAACCAGGTATTACCGATCCGCCGGACTCAGGCGAATTGCAGAAAGGGGTTTTGCCGTCCTCCGCTCCTCCGCTCCTCCGTTTCGGGCCCTGGAACTCCCGAACCGCTGGACACAAGCGAATCACGGTCCGGGCTTCTGCTCTCCTCCGCTCCTCACCTCATCCGCTCCAGGCCCTGGTACTCCGTGTCCGCGGGAACCCCCCCCAACCCACAAAAACAAACTCTCACACACACACAAACACACGCACACACACACACACACACACACACACAAACACACAAACACACACAGACACACCTGAACTCATCATAGCTGTGCTAATAGCATTGGCCGAAACGTTTCCACAACCAAACCAACATTAGCTCATCCACTCATTCACATATGTGTGTGCCCAGAGGTCCGGGAGCTCCAGTCATAAGTCCGGGTGATCTATGTCCGGAGAAGGCTCACATTAGCCGCTCTAAGGGGTCCTGCTGCCCCCCAGCTTCCCGGCCTTTGAGAAGAGACACATAACTCCGCTCTTCCGCTTCTCCGCTATGGGCCCTGGTACTCCCGATCCTCCGAACTCAGGTGAATTGCGTGACGTGCTTCTGCTCTACTATAAGCCCCTACACACTTCGAACACGGCTGTTATCACCCTGTTACTGCATTTCAATGACACCCATTTGCTTTCGATCTCAGTGTCTGCCACCGTACGGAAAAAGCGGGGGGGTGGGGGGTGGGGGGGCATAAGCGCATTCGTGCTGTAAGTAATCAGAAGTTAATAGTGTTAACGGTTTGCGAGAAATTTTTAATGCTAGACAAAAAAAGAAAATTAAAAGGATATAATTAAATAAATAGATAGAAAAATAAAATTAAAAACGAAAAAAAAAAAATTGTGAGGGGAATATAACATGTAATTAAGTTGGCGGTTCACAGGGAATCTCAGACATCAAACTGTTTTTAATTGAACATAAATAGTACACCCAAATATACAAATGTACAAATAAACATAGCAAGGTAGAACTGAATGTCAATGAAACAACCAGGCATGAGGAAGCAACGGACATGAGGACATTTGTTCTGTATGTAATGAGAAGTTAATAGTGTTACAGGTTTGTGAGAAATTTACAGTGCTAGACAAAAAACGAAATTAAAAGGAAATAATTAGATAAATAGATAGACAAATGAAATTAAAACCAAAAAAAAAAAATGCAAGGGGAATACGACATGTAATTAAGTTGGCGATTCACAAGGAATCTCAGACATCAAACTGTATATTTTTTGTTGTTTATATATAAACATATATAAACAAACATATATTGTTTGTTGTTTATTTTTGGGATATATTGAGGAATATTTAATGGAAAGGAGTCACAATCGCTTTTTGACAATGTCGAAGTGTATACGTGGCTATAGAATTTAAAGTTTTCATTAGAAATTATAGCCTCATCTGTAATTTCCTTGTTGTTAAGACGGGCTTAGCTTTGCTCCGCTCCTCCTCTCCTCCGCTCCTCCGCTCTTCCGCTCCGGGCCCTGGAACTCCCGATCCGCGGGACTTCGGTGAATTCCGGGCCAGTTTTTTGCTCTTCTGCTCTCCTCCCCTCCTCCGCTTCTTCGCTCCCCCGCTTTGGACCCTGGAACTCTTGAACAGGGCCGGGCTTCTGCCCTCCGCCTCTCCTCTGCTCATCCGCTCCAGGCCCTGGCACTCCCTGTGATCCAGTCATTCGCATGTGCGTGCCCGGAGGTCCGGGAGCTCCACTCAAACGTCCGGGGGGGATAAGGGTAAGGGGTCCTGCCCCCCCCCCCTCGCCGCCTCTGAGAAGAGAAACATCTCCTCCACTCCTCCGCTCATCCGCTGCGGAACCAGGTACTACCGATCCGCCGGACTCAGGCGAATTGCAGAAAGGGGTTTTGCTGTCCTCCGCTCCTCCGCTCCTCCGCTCCTCCGCTCCTCCGCTCCTCCGTTTCGGGCCCTGGAACTCCCGAACCGCTGGACACAAGCGAATCACGGTCCGGGCTTCTGCTCTCCTCCGCTCCTCACCTCATCCGCTCCAGGCCCTGGTACTCCGTGTCCGCGGGAACCCCCCCCAACCCACAAAAACAAACTCTCACACACACACAAACACACGCACACACACACACACACACACACACACACACAAACACACAAACACACACAGACACACCTGAACTCATCATCGCTGTGCTGATAGCATTGGCCGAAACGTATCCACAACCAAACCAACATTAGCTCATCCAGTCATTCACATATGTGTGTGCCCAGAGGTCCGGGAGCTCCAGTCATAACTCCGGGTGATCTCTGTCCGGAGTAGGCTCACCTTAGCCGGTCTAAGGGGTCCTGCTGCCCCCCAGCTTCCCCGCCTTTGAGAAGAGACACATAACTCCGCTCTTCCGCTTCTCCGCTATGGGCCCTGGTACTCCCGATCCTCCGAACTCAGGTGAATTGCGTGACGTGCTTCTGCTCTCCTATAAGCCCCTACACACTTCGAACACGGCTGTTATCACCCTGTTACTGCATTTCAATGACACCCATTTGCTTTCGATCTCAGTGTCTGCCTCCGTACGGAAAAAGCGGGATGGGTGGGGGGGCATAAGCGCATTCGTGCTGTAAGTAATCAGAAGTTAATAGTGTTAACGGTTTGCGAGAAATTTTTAATGCTAGACAAAAAAAGAAAATTAGAAGGATATAATTAAATAAATAGATAGAAAAATAAAATTAAAAACGAAAAAAAAAAATTGTGAGGGGAATATAACATGTAATTAAGTTGGCGGTTCACAAGGAATCTCAGACATCAAACTGTTTTTAATTGAACATAAATAGTACACCCAAATATACAAATGTACAAATAAACATAGCAAGGTAGAACTGAATGTCAATGAAACAACCAGGGATGAGGAAGCAACGGACATCAGGACATTTGTTCTGTATGTAATGAGAAGTTAATAGTGTTACAGGTTTGTGAGAAATTTACAGTGCGAGACAAAAAAAGAAATTAAAAGGAAGTAATTAAATCAATAGATAGACAAATAAGAAATTAAAACGAAAAAAAAAAAAAAAAATTGCAAGGGGAATGTAACATGTAATCAAGTTGTTTTTTTTGTTTTTTTTTTTTTTTTTACCAAAAAAAAAAGGAACCTCGGACATGGGTAACTATATTTTTTTGTTTTCGGATTTTTCCATAAGTTTTAAGGATTTTTTTTTTTTTTTTTATATTTCAAAATCGTTTATGAAGACATTAGAATTTGGGGAGCATTTTTGCATTCTGTTCTTGTGAATGAAGAACTTGGCCAGGCCTAAAAGAACATTGACACAGAGTTCATCTGTTATGTTGCTTATAAGTAAACAGAATGTTATATCATCTTTTGAGAAGGAAACTGGTGACGATGGAATGAGAAGGAGAAAAAATATATGGTCAGTGGTTTCAATGTTGTCTTCACAAAATGTACAAATATTATCTTCAAAATTAAAGCGTACCCTCGATAATTCCTTAGATGGGTAGATGTCAGTCATAATTTTGAAGTGGGTCTCTTTTGCCTTGGGGGTATGGGTAGAGTCAGATACATAGTTCGCAGCGTGGCAATCGATTCCTCATCAAATTTATTTAAAATATCCTTTTTTTTTTTTTTGACGTCCAGGGAATAAGTTTCCTGTGAAACATTTCCTAATAAAGGAGTTGCCGCGCTTTCTGTCCACAATTGAGATTCCCTGGAGTGATAGTCGGGGTAACTGTGGTTGTACGGTTCGGTGCGTCATTATATTTTTGGTCAGGAATACAAATTGTCGAGGCAGTGCGTTTCGTAACTTTAGCAACTCTAATATGGGAGGCTTGAATCTGTGTGTAGTACAGAACTGCTCATTGTCCAGAGGACTGCCAGTGTCATCCATCAAGTCAATTATCGACCATATACCTTTCTCAAAGCATTCCTTGTAAAACAGAGGTTTGTTGCCATGCAGTACATATCGATTGTTCCAAACTATTATACTGTGTGGTGAGAAATTGTGTACGTATATCATTTTCCAGTATAATAATATTTGTTTATGGAACTCTGAACATTTGACAGGAATCTTGTTGATATCCAAGTCAGAGATAAGCAGAAGACTCAGGCCGCCGACTTTGTTGAATAAGTAGTTTGGAGTACAATACCAGAAAGAACGATGAGGTTTGATCCAGGATTTCAACCAGTTCACCTTCAATGTCCCATTCAAGCAGTCCGACTCTATCACTTTCAGCCCTCCTTCACTTGTTTCTTTCACCATATGTGATTTTTCTTAGATGGTGTGGTCTGTTCCTCCAGATAAAGTTGAAATTGATTTGGTTAACAGATTTTACGAGTTGATTTGGAGCAGCATTGGAATACGCTGGGTATATACATCTGGATAAACACATCCATTTTAGTCAAATATATCCGGCCTAATATTGATAAATCTCTCTGGAGCCATATATTAGAATTAAGCTTTACTTTGATTCAGTTTAGATTCAATGTTCCTGGATTGATTTAACGTTTGGTCCTTGGATAGGAAAATGCTCAAGTATTTTATTTCTGATTTCATAGAAACATCGCTGATTTCCTTTAGTGGCGAGTCATGCAGCGCAAGAAGTTTGCATTTCTTTAAGTTTAATGACAATCCTGAAGCCTTGGAGAATGTTTTGGTTTTTTTCAGCACTTATTGGGACTTGATGTTCATTTTTCAAAACTAAGGTTGTGTCATCTGCCAGCAGGCTAATAACAATTTCTGTCCCCAACATTACTTCTGTCCCACACGTATACACACACACACACACACACACACACACACACACACACCTTAATTCCACTCTTTTATATACGCATGTCTGGAGTTCCGGGAGCTCGTTCTCAACGTTCTGGGGATAATCATAGCTGTGCTGATAGCATTGGCCGAAACGTATCCACAACCAAACCAACATTAGCTCATCCACTCATTCATATATGTGTGTGCCCAGAGGTCCGGGAGCTCCAGTCATAACTCCGGGTGATATCTGTCCGGAGTAGGCTCACATTAGCCGGTCTAAGGGGTCCTGCTGCCCCCCAGCTTCCCCGCCTTTGAGAAGAGACACATAACTCCGCTCTTCCGCTTCTCCGCTATGGGCCCTGGTACTCCCGATCCTCCGAACTCAGGTGAATTGCGTGACGTGCTTCTGCTCTACTATAAGCCCCTACACACTTCGAACACGGCTGTTATCACCCTGTTACTGCATTTCAATGACACCCATTTGCTTTCGATCTCAGTGTCTGCCTCCGTACGGAAAAAGCGGGATGGGTGGGGGGGCATAAGCGCATTCGTGCTGTAAGTAATCAGAAGTTAATAGTGTTAACGGTTTGCGAGAAATTTTTAATGCTAGACAAAAAAAGAAAATTAAAAGGATATAATTAAATAAATAGATAGAAAAATAAAATTAAAAACGAAAAAAAAAAATTGTGAGGGGAATATAACATGTAATTAAGTTGGCGGTTCACAAGGAATCTCAGACATCAAACTGTTTTTAATTGAACATAAATAGTACACCCAAATATACAAATGTACAAATAAACATAGCAAGGTAGAACTGAATGTCAATGAAACAACCAGGGATGAGGAAGCAACGGACATCAGGACATTTGTTCTGTATGTAATGAGAAGTTAATAGTGTTACAGGTTTGTGAGAAATTTACAGTGCGAGACAAAAAAAGAAATTAAAAGGAAGTAATTAAATCAATAGATAGACAAATAAGAAATTAAAACGAAAAAAAAAAAAAAAAATTGCAAGGGGAATGTAACATGTAATCAAGTTGTTTTTTTTTTTTGTTTTTTTTTTTTTACCAAAAAAAAAAGGAACCTCGGACATGGGTAACTATATTTTTTAGTTTTCGGATTTTTCCATAAGTTTTAAGGATTTTTTTTTTTTTTTTTTTATATTTCAAAATCGTTTATGAAGACATTAAAATTTGGGGAGCATTTTTGCATTCTGTTCTTGTGAATGAAGAACTTGGCCAGGCCTAAAAGAACATTGACACAGAGTTCATCTGTTATGTTGCTTATAAGTAAACAGAATGTTATATCATCTTTTGAGAAGGAAACTGGTGACGATGGAATGAGAAGGAGAAAAAATATATGGTCAGTGGTTTCAATGTTGTCTTCACAAAATGTACAAATATTATCTTCAAAATTAAAGCGTACCCTCGATAATTCCTTAGATGGGTAGATGTCAGTCATAATTTTGAAGTGGGTCTCTTTTGCCTTGGGGGTATGGGTAGAGTCAGATACATGGTTCGCAGCGTGGCAATCGATTCCTCATCAAATTTATTTAAAATATCCTTTTTTTTTTTTTTGACGTCCAGGGAATAAGTTTCCTGTGAAACATTTCCTAATAAAGGAGTTGCCGCGCTTTCTGTCCACAATTGAGATTCCCTGGAGTGATAGTCGGGGTAACTGTGGTTGTACGGTTCGGTGCGTCATTATATTTTTGGTCAGGAATACAAATTGTCGAGGCAGTGCGTTTCGTAACTTTAGCAACTCTAATATGGGAGGCTTGAATCTGTGTGTAGTACAGAACTGCTCATTGTCCAGAGGACTGCCAGTGTCATCCATCAAGTCAATTATCGACCATATACCTTTCTCAAAGCATTCCTTGTAAAACAGAGGTTTGTTGCCATGCAGTACATATCGATTGTTCCAAACTATTATACTGTGTGGTGAGAAATTGTGTACGTATATCATTTTCCAGTATAATAATATTTGTTTATGGAACTCTGAACATTTGACAGGAATCTTGTTGATATCCAAGTCAGAGATAAGCAGAAGACTCAGGCCGCCGACTTTGTTGAATAAGTAGTTTGGAGTACAATACCAGAAAGAACGATGAGGTTTGATCCAGGATTTCAACCAGTTCACCTTCAATGTCCCATTCAAGCAGTCCGACTCTATCACTTTCAGCCCTCCTTCACTTGTTTCTTTCACCATATGTGATTTTTCTTAGATGGTGTGGTCTGTTCCTCCAGATAAAGTTGAAATTGATTTGGTTAACAGATTTTACGAGTTGATTTGGAGCAGCATTGGAATACGCTGGGTATATACATCTGGATAAACACATCCATTTTAGTCAAATATATCCGGCCTAATATTGATAAATCTCTCTGGAGCCATATATTAGAATTAAGCTTTACTTTGATTCAGTTTAGATTCAATGTTCCTGGATTGATTTAACGTTTGGTCCTTGGATAGGAAAATGCTCAAGTATTTTATTTCTGATTTCATAGAAACATCGCTGATTTCCTTTAGTGGCGAGTCATGCAGCGCAAGAAGTTTGCATTTCTTTAAGTTTAATGACAATCCTGAAGCCTTGGAGAATGTTTTGGTTTTTTTCAGCACTTATTGGGACTTGATGTTCATTTTTCAAAACTAAGGTTGTGTCATCTGCCAGCAGGCTAATAACAATTTCTGTCCCCAACATTACTTCTGTCCCACACGTATACACACACACACACACACACACACACACACACACACCTTAATTCCACTCTTTTATATACGCATGTCTGGAGTTCCGGGAGCTCGTTCTCAACGTTCTGGGGATAATCATAGCTGTGCTGATAGCATTGGCCGAAACGTATCCACAACCAAACCGACATTAGCTCATCCACTCATTCACATATGTGTGTGCCCGGAGGTCCGGGAGCTCCAGTCATAAGTCCGGGTGATCTATGTCCGGAGAAGGCTCACATTAGCCGCTCTAAGGGGTCCTGCTGCCCCCCAGCTTCCCGGCCTTTGAGAAGAGACACATAACTCCGCTCTTCCGCTTCTCCGCTATGGGCCCTGGTACTCCCGATCCTCCGAACTCAGGTGAATTGCGTGACGTGCTTCTGCTCTCCTATAAGCCCCTACACACTTCGAACACGGCTGTTATCACCCTGTTACTGCATTTCAATGACACCCATTTGCTTTCGATCTCAGTGTCTGCCTCCGTACGGAAAAAGCGGGATGGGTGGGGGGGCATAAGCGCATTCGTGGTGTAAGTAATCAGAAGTTAATAGTGTTAACGGTTTGCGAGAAATTTTTAATGCTAGACAAAAAAAGAAAATTAAAAGGATATAATTAAATAAATAGATAGAAAAATAAAATTAAAAACGAAAAAAAAAAATTGTGAGGGGAATATAACATGTAATTAAGTTGGCGGTTCACAAGGAATCTCAGACATCAAACTGTTTTTAATTGAACATAAATAGTACACCCAAATATACAGATGTACAAATAAACATAGCAAGGTAGAACTGAATGTCAATGAAACAACCAGGGATGAGGAAGCAACGGACATCAGGACATTTGTTCTGTATGTAATGAGAAGTTAATAGTGTTACAGGTTTGTGAGAAATTTACAGTGCGAGACAAAAAAAGAAATTAAAAGGAAGTAATTAAATCAATAGATAGACAAATAAGAAATTAAAACGAAAAAAAAAAAAAAAAAATTGCAAGGGGAATGTAACATGTAATCAAGTTGTTTTTTTTTTTTTGTTTTTTTTTTTTACCAAAAAAAAAAGGAACCTCGGACATGGGTAACTATATTTTTTAGTTTTTGGATTTTTCCATAAGTTTTAAGGATTTTTTTTTTTTTTTTTTATATTTCAAAATCGTTTATGAAGACATTAAAATTTGGGGAGCATTTTTGCATTCTGTTCTTGTGAATGAAGAACTTGGCCAGGCCTAAAAGAACATTGACACAGAGTTCATCTGTTATGTTGCTTATAAGTAAACAGAATGTTATATCATCTTTTGAGAAGGAAACTGGTGACGATGGAATGAGAAGGAGAAAAAATATATGGTCAGTGGTTTCAATGTTGTCTTCACAAAATGTACAAATATTATCTTCAAAATTAAAGCGTACCCTCGATAATTCCTTAGATGGGTAGATGTCAGTCATAATTTTGAAGTGGGTCTCTTTTGCCTTGGGGGTATGGGTAGAGTCAGATACATGGTTCGCAGCGTGGCAATCGATTCCTCATCAAATTTATTTAAAATATCCTTTTTTTTTTTTTTGACGTCCAGGGAATAAGTTTCCTGTGAAACATTTCCTAATAAAGGAGTTGCCGCGCTTTCTGTCCACAATTGAGATTCCCTGGAGTGATAGTCGGGGTAACTGTGGTTGTACGGTTCGGTGCGTCATTATATTTTTGGTCAGGAATACAAATTGTCGAGGCAGTGCGTTTCGTAACTTTAGCAACTCTAATATGGGAGGCTTGAATCTGTGTGTAGTACAGAACTGCTCATTGTCCAGAGGACTGCCAGTGTCATCCATCAAGTCAATTATCGACCATATACCTTTCTCAAAGCATTCCTTGTAAAACAGAGGTTTGTTGCCATGCAGTACATATCGATTGTTCCAAACTATTATACTGTGTGGTGAGAAATTGTGTACGTATATCATTTTCCAGTATAATAATATTTGTTTATGGAACTCTGAACATTTGACAGGAATCTTGTTGATATCCAAGTCAGAGATAAGCAGAAGACTCAGGCCGCCGACTTTGTTGAATAAGTAGTTTGGAGTACAATACCAGAAAGAACGATGAGGTTTGATCCAGGATTTCAACCAGTTCACCTTCAATGTCCCATTCAAGCAGTCCGACTCTATCACTTTCAGCCCTCCTTCACTTGTTTCTTTCACCATATGTGATTTTTCTTAGATGGTGTGGTCTGTTCCTCCAGATAAAGTTGAAATTGATTTGGTTAACAGATTTTACGAGTTGATTTGGAGCAGCATTGGAATACGCTGGGTATATACATCTGGATAAACACATCCATTTTAGTCAAATATATCCGGCCTAATATTGATAAATCTCTCTGGAGCCATATATTAGAATTAAGCTTTACTTTGATTCAGTTTAGATTCAATGTTCCTGGATTGATTTAACGTTTGGTCCTTGGATAGGAAAATGCTCAAGTATTTTATTTCTGATTTCATAGAAACATCGCTGATTTCCTTTAGTGGCGAGTCATGCAGCGCAAGAAGTTTGCATTTCTTTAAGTTTAATGACAATCCTGAAGCCTTGGAGAATGTTTTGGTTTTTTTCAGCACTTATTGGGACTTGATGTTCATTTTTCAAAACTAAGGTTGTGTCATCTGCCAGCAGGCTAATAACAATTTCTGTCCCCAACATTACTTCTGTCCCACACGTATACACACACACACACACACACACACACACACACACACACCTTAATTCCACTCTTTTATATACGCATGTCTGGAGTTCCGGGAGCTCGTTCTCAACGTTCTGGGGATAATCATAGCTGTGCTGATAGCATTGGCCGAAACGTATCCACAACCAAACCAACATTAGCTCATCCACTCATTCATATATGTGTGTGCCCAGAGGTCCGGGAGCTCCAGTCATAACTCCGGGTGATATCTGTCCGGAGTAGGCTCACATTAGCCGGTCTAAGGGGTCCTGCTGCCCCCCAGCTTCCCCGCCTTTGAGAAGAGACACATAACTCCGCTCTTCCGCTTCTCCGCTATGGGCCCTGGTACTCCCGATCCTCCGAACTCAGGTGAATTGCGTGACGTGCTTCTGCTCTACTATAAGCCCCTACACACTTCGAACACGGCTGTTATCACCCTGTTACTGCATTTCAATGACACCCATTTGCTTTCGATCTCAGTGTCTGCCTCCGTACGGAAAAAGCGGGATGGGTGGGGGGGCATAAGCGCATTCGTGCTGTAAGTAATCAGAAGTTAATAGTGTTAACGGTTTGCGAGAAATTTTTAATGCTAGACAAAAAAAGAAAATTAAAAGGATATAATTAAATAAATAGATAGAAAAATAAAATTAAAAACGAAAAAAAAAAATTGTGAGGGGAATATAACATGTAATTAAGTTGGCGGTTCACAAGGAATCTCAGACATCAAACTGTTTTTAATTGAACATAAATAGTACACCCAAATATACAAATGTACAAATAAACATAGCAAGGTAGAACTGAATGTCAATGAAACAACCAGGGATGAGGAAGCAACGGACATCAGGACATTTGTTCTGTATGTAATGAGAAGTTAATAGTGTTACAGGTTTGTGAGAAATTTACAGTGCGAGACAAAAAAAGAAATTAAAAGGAAGTAATTAAATCAATAGATAGACAAATAAGAAATTAAAACGAAAAAAAAAAAAAAAAATTGCAAGGGGAATGTAACATGTAATCAAGTTGTTTTTTTTTTTTTGTTTTTTTTTTTTTACCAAAAAAAAAAGGAACCTCGGACATGGGTAACTATATTTTTTAGTTTTTGGATTTTTCCATAAGTTTTAAGGATTTTTTTTTTTTTTTTTTTATATTTCAAAATCGTTTATGAAGACATTAAAATTTGGGGAGCATTTTTGCATTCTGTTCTTGTGAATGAAGAACTTGGCCAGGCCTAAAAGAACATTGACACAGAGTTCATCTGTTATGTTGCTTATAAGTAAACAGAATGTTATATCATCTTTTGAGAAGGAAACTGGTGACGATGGAATGAGAAGGAGAAAAAATATATGGTCAGTGGTTTCAATGTTGTCTTCACAAAATGTACAAATATTATCTTCAAAATTAAAGCGTACCCTCGATAATTCCTTAGATGGGTAGATGTCAGTCATAATTTTGAAGTGGGTCTCTTTTGCCTTGGGGGTATGGGTAGAGTCAGATACATAGTTCGCAGCGTGGCAATCGATTCCTCATCAAATTTATTTAAAATATCCTTTTTTTTTTTTTTGACGTCCAGGGAATAAGTTTCCTGTGAAACATTTCCTAATAAAGGAGTTGCCGCGCTTTCTGTCCACAATTGAGATTCCCTGGAGTGATAGTCGGGGTAACTGTGGTTGTACGGTTCGGTGCGTCATTATATTTTTGGTCAGGAATACAAATTGTCGAGGCAGTGCGTTTCGTAACTTTAGCAACTCTAATATGGGAGGCTTGAATCTGTGTGTAGTACAGAACTGCTCATTGTCCAGAGGACTGCCAGTGTCATCCATCAAGTCAATTATCGACCATATACCTTTCTCAAAGCATTCCTTGTAAAACAGAGGTTTGTTGCCATGCAGTACATATCGATTGTTCCAAACTATTATACTGTGTGGTGAGAAATTGTGTACGTATATCATTTTCCAGTATAATAATATTTGTTTATGGAACTCTGAACATTTGACAGGAATCTTGTTGATATCCAAGTCAGAGATAAGCAGAAGACTCAGGCCGCCGACTTTGTTGAATAAGTAGTTTGGAGTACAATACCAGAAAGAACGATGAGGTTTGATCCAGGATTTCAACCAGTTCACCTTCAATGTCCCATTCAAGCAGTCCGACTCTATCACTTTCAGCCCTCCTTCACTTGTTTCTTTCACCATATGTGATTTTTCTTAGATGGTGTGGTCTGTTCCTCCAGATAAAGTTGAAATTGATTTGGTTAACAGATTTTACGAGTTGATTTGGAGCAGCATTGGAATACGCTGGGTATATACATCTGGATAAACACATCCATTTTAGTCAAATATATCCGGCCTAATATTGATAAATCTCTCTGGAGCCATATATTAGAATTAAGCTTTACTTTGATTCAGTTTAGATTCAATGTTCCTGGATTGATTTAACGTTTGGTCCTTGGATAGGAAAATGCTCAAGTATTTTATTTCTGATTTCATAGAAACATCGCTGATTTCCTTTAGTGGCGAGTCATGCAGCGCAAGAAGTTTGCATTTCTTTAAGTTTAATGACAATCCTGAAGCCTTGGAGAATGTTTTGGTTTTTTTCAGCACTTATTGGGACTTGATGTTCATTTTTCAAAACTAAGGTTGTGTCATCTGCCAGCAGGCTAATAACAATTTCTGTCCCCAACATTACTTCTGTCCCACACGTATACACACACACACACACACACACACACACACACACACCTTAATTCCACTCTTTTATATACGCATGTCTGGAGTTCCGGGAGCTCGTTCTCAACGTTCTGGGGATAATCATAGCTGTGCTGATAGCATTGGCCGAAACGTATCCACAACCAAACCGACATTAGCTCATCCACTCATTCACATATGTGTGTGCCCGGAGGTCCGGGAGCTCCAGTCATAAGTCCGGGTGATCTATGTCCGGAGAAGGCTCACATTAGCCGCTCTAAGGGGTCCTGCTGCCCCCCAGCTTCCCGGCCTTTGAGAAGAGACACATAACTCCGCTCTTCCGCTTCTCCGCTATGGGCCCTGGTACTCCCGATCCTCCGAACTCAGGTGAATTGCGTGACGTGCTTCTGCTCTCCTATAAGCCCCTACACACTTCGAACACGGCTGTTATCACCCTGTTACTGCATTTCAATGACACCCATTTGCTTTCGATCTCAGTGTCTGCCTCCGTACGGAAAAAGCGGGATGGGTGGGGGGGCATAAGCGCATTCGTGGTGTAAGTAATCAGAAGTTAATAGTGTTAACGGTTTGCGAGAAATTTTTAATGCTAGACAAAAAAAGAAAATTAAAAGGATATAATTAAATAAATAGATAGAAAAATAAAATTAAAAACGAAAAAAAAAAATTGTGAGGGGAATATAACATGTAATTAAGTTGGCGGTTCACAAGGAATCTCAGACATCAAACTGTTTTTAATTGAACATAAATAGTACACCCAAATATACAGATGTACAAATAAACATAGCAAGGTAGAACTGAATGTCAATGAAACAACCAGGGATGAGGAAGCAACGGACATCAGGACATTTGTTCTGTATGTAATGAGAAGTTAATAGTGTTACAGGTTTGTGAGAAATTTACAGTGCGAGACAAAAAAAGAAATTAAAAGGAAGTAATTAAATCAATAGATAGACAAATAAGAAATTAAAACGAAAAAAAAAAAAAAAAAATTGCAAGGGGAATGTAACATGTAATCAAGTTGTTTTTTTTTTTTTGTTTTTTTTTTTTACCAAAAAAAAAAGGAACCTCGGACATGGGTAACTATATTTTTTAGTTTTTGGATTTTTCCATAAGTTTTAAGGATTTTTTTTTTTTTTTTTTATATTTCAAAATCGTTTATGAAGACATTAAAATTTGGGGAGCATTTTTGCATTCTGTTCTTGTGAATGAAGAACTTGGCCAGGCCTAAAAGAACATTGACACAGAGTTCATCTGTTATGTTGCTTATAAGTAAACAGAATGTTATATCATCTTTTGAGAAGGAAACTGGTGACGATGGAATGAGAAGGAGAAAAAATATATGGTCAGTGGTTTCAATGTTGTCTTCACAAAATGTACAAATATTATCTTCAAAATTAAAGCGTACCCTCGATAATTCCTTAGATGGGTAGATGTCAGTCATAATTTTGAAGTGGGTCTCTTTTGCCTTGGGGGTATGGGTAGAGTCAGATACATGGTTCGCAGCGTGGCAATCGATTCCTCATCAAATTTATTTAAAATATCCTTTTTTTTTTTTTTGACGTCCAGGGAATAAGTTTCCTGTGAAACATTTCCTAATAAAGGAGTTGCCGCGCTTTCTGTCCACAATTGAGATTCCCTGGAGTGATAGTCGGGGTAACTGTGGTTGTACGGTTCGGTGCGTCATTATATTTTTGGTCAGGAATACAAATTGTCGAGGCAGTGCGTTTCGTAACTTTAGCAACTCTAATATGGGAGGCTTGAATCTGTGTGTAGTACAGAACTGCTCATTGTCCAGAGGACTGCCAGTGTCATCCATCAAGTCAATTATCGACCATATACCTTTCTCAAAGCATTCCTTGTAAAACAGAGGTTTGTTGCCATGCAGTACATATCGATTGTTCCAAACTATTATACTGTGTGGTGAGAAATTGTGTACGTATATCATTTTCCAGTATAATAATATTTGTTTATGGAACTCTGAACATTTGACAGGAATCTTGTTGATATCCAAGTCAGAGATAAGCAGAAGACTCAGGCCGCCGACTTTGTTGAATAAGTAGTTTGGAGTACAATACCAGAAAGAACGATGAGGTTTGATCCAGGATTTCAACCAGTTCACCTTCAATGTCCCATTCAAGCAGTCCGACTCTATCACTTTCAGCCCTCCTTCACTTGTTTCTTTCACCATATGTGATTTTTCTTAGATGGTGTGGTCTGTTCCTCCAGATAAAGTTGAAATTGATTTGGTTAACAGATTTTACGAGTTGATTTGGAGCAGCATTGGAATACGCTGGGTATATACATCTGGATAAACACATCCATTTTAGTCAAATATATCCGGCCTAATATTGATAAATCTCTCTGGAGCCATATATTAGAATTAAGCTTTACTTTGATTCAGTTTAGATTCAATGTTCCTGGATTGATTTAACGTTTGGTCCTTGGATAGGAAAATGCTCAAGTATTTTATTTCTGATTTCATAGAAACATCGCTGATTTCCTTTAGTGGCGAGTCATGCAGCGCAAGAAGTTTGCATTTCTTTAAGTTTAATGACAATCCTGAAGCCTTGGAGAATGTTTTGGTTTTTTTCAGCACTTATTGGGACTTGATGTTCATTTTTCAAAACTAAGGTTGTGTCATCTGCCAGCAGGCTAATAACAATTTCTGTCCCCAACATTACTTCTGTCCCACACGTATACACACACACACACACACACACACACACACACACACACCTTAATTCCACTCTTTTATATACGCATGTCTGGAGTTCCGGGAGCTCGTTCTCAACGTTCTGGGGATAATCATAGCTGTGCTGATAGCATTGGCCGAAACGTATCCACAACCAAACCAACATTAGCTCATCCACTCATTCATATATGTGTGTGCCCAGAGGTCCGGGAGCTCCAGTCATAACTCCGGGTGATATCTGTCCGGAGTAGGCTCACATTAGCCGGTCTAAGGGGTCCTGCTGCCCCCCAGCTTCCCCGCCTTTGAGAAGAGACACATAACTCCGCTCTTCCGCTTCTCCGCTATGGGCCCTGGTACTCCCGATCCTCCGAACTCAGGTGAATTGCGTGACGTGCTTCTGCTCTACTATAAGCCCCTACACACTTCGAACACGGCTGTTATCACCCTGTTACTGCATTTCAATGACACCCATTTGCTTTCGATCTCAGTGTCTGCCTCCGTACGGAAAAAGCGGGATGGGTGGGGGGGCATAAGCGCATTCGTGGTGTAAGTAATCAGAAGTTAATAGTGTTAACGGTTTGCGAGAAATTTTTAATGCTAGACAAAAAAAGAAAATTAAAAGGATATAATTAAATAAATAGATAGAAAAATAAAATTAAAAACGAAAAAAAAAAATTGTGAGGGGAATATAACATGTAATTAAGTTGGCGGTTCACAAGGAATCTCAGACATCAAACTGTTTTTAATTGAACATAAATAGTACACCCAAATATACAAATGTACAAATAAACATAGCAAGGTAGAACTGAATGTCAATGAAACAACCAGGGATGAGGAAGCAACGGACATCAGGACATTTGTTCTGTATGTAATGAGAAGTTAATAGTGTTACAGGTTTGTGAGAAATTTACAGTGCGAGACAAAAAAAGAAATTAAAAGGAAGTAATTAAATCAATAGATAGACAAATAAGAAATTAAAACGAAAAAAAAAAAAAAAAATTGCAAGGGGAATGTAACATGTAATCAAGTTGTTTTTTTTTTTTTGTTTTTTTTTTTTTACCAAAAAAAAAAGGAACCTCGGACATGGGTAACTATATTTTTTAGTTTTTGGATTTTTCCATAAGTTTTAAGGATTTTTTTTTTTTTTTTTTTATATTTCAAAATCGTTTATGAAGACATTAAAATTTGGGGAGCATTTTTGCATTCTGTTCTTGTGAATGAAGAACTTGGCCAGGCATAAAAGAACATTGACACAGAGTTCATCTGTTATGTTGCTTATAAGTAAACAGAATGTTATATCATCTTTTGAGAAGGAAACTGGTGACGATGGAATGAGAAGGAGAAAAAATATATGGTCAGTGGTTTCAATGTTGTCTTCACAAAATGTACAAATATTATCTTCAAAATTAAAGCGTACCCTCGATAATTCCTTAGATGGGTAGATGTCAGTCATAATTTTGAAGTGGGTCTCTTTTGCCTTGGGGGTATGGGTAGAGTCAGATACATAGTTCGCAGCGTGGCAATCGATTCCTCATCAAATTTATTTAAAATATCCTTTTTTTTTTTTTTGACGTCCAGGGAATAAGTTTCCTGTGAAACATTTCCTAATAAAGGAGTTGCCGCGCTTTCTGTCCACAATTGAGATTCCCTGGAGTGATAGTCGGGGTAACTGTGGTTGTACGGTTCGGTGCGTCATTATATTTTTGGTCAGGAATACAAATTGTCGAGGCAGTGCGTTTCGTAACTTTAGCAACTCTAATATGGGAGGCTTGAATCTGTGTGTAGTACAGAACTGCTCATTGTCCAGAGGACTGCCAGTGTCATCCATCAAGTCAATTATCGACCATATACCTTTCTCAAAGCATTCCTTGTAAAACAGAGGTTTGTTGCCATGCAGTACATATCGATTGTTCCAAACTATTATACTGTGTGGTGAGAAATTGTGTACGTATATCATTTTCCAGTATAATAATATTTGTTTATGGAACTCTGAACATTTGACAGGAATCTTGTTGATATCCAAGTCAGAGATAAGCAGAAGACTCAGGCCGCCGACTTTGTTGAATAAGTAGTTTGGAGTACAATACCAGAAAGAACGGTGAGGTTTGATCCAGGATTTCAACCAGTTCACCTTCAATGTCCCATTCAAGCAGTCCGACTCTATCACTTTCAGCCCTCCTTCACTTGTTTCTTTCACCATATGTGATTTTTCTTAGATGGTGTGGTCTGTTCCTCCAGATAAAGTTGAAATTGATTTGGTTAACAGATTTTACGAGTTGATTTGGAGCAGCATTGGAATACGCTGGGTATATACATCTGGATAAACACATCCATTTTAGTCAAATATATCCGGCCTAATATTGATAAATCTCTCTGGAGCCATATATTAGAATTAAGCTTTACTTTGATTCAGTTTAGATTCAATGTTCCTGGATTGATTTAACGTTTGGTCCTTGGATAGGAAAATGCTCAAGTATTTTATTTCTGATTTCATAGAAACATCGCTGATTTCCTTTAGTGGCGAGTCATGCAGCGCAAGAAGTTTGCATTTCTTTAAGTTTAATGACAATCCTGAAGCCTTGGAGAATGTTTTGGTTTTTTTCAGCACTTATTGGGACTTGATGTTCATTTTTCAAAACTAAGGTTGTGTCATCTGCCAGCAGGCTAATAACAATTTCTGTCCCCAACATTACTTCTGTCCCACACGTATACACACACACACACACACACACACACACACACACACACCTTAATTCCACTCTTTTATATACGCATGTCTGGAGTTCCGGGAGCTCGTTCTCAACGTTCTGGGGATAATCATAGCTGTGCTGATAGCATTGGCCGAAACGTATCCACAACCAAACCAACATTAGCTCATCCACTCTTTCATATATGTGTGTGCCCAGAGGTCCGGGAGCTCCAGTCATAACTCCGGGTGATATCTGTCCGGAGTAGGCTCACATTAGCCGGTCTAAGGGGTCCTGCTGCCCCCCAGCTTCCCCGCCTTTGAGAAGAGACACATAACTCCGCTCTTCCGCTTCTCCGCTATGGGCCCTGGTACTCCCGATCCTCCGAACTCAGGTGAATTGCGTGACGTGCTTCTGCTCTACTATAAGCCCCTACACACTTCGAACACGGCTGTTATCACCCTGTTACTGCATTTCAATGACACCCATTTGCTTTCGATCTCAGTGTCTGCCTCCGTACGGAAAAAGCGGGATGGGTGGGGGGGCATAAGCGCATTCGTGCTGTAAGTAATCAGAAGTTAATAGTGTTAACGGTTTGCGAGAAATTTTTAATGCTAGACAAAAAAAGAAAATTAAAAGGATATAATTAAATAAATAGATAGAAAAATAAAATTAAAAACGAAAAAAAAAAATTGTGAGGGGAATATAACATGTAATTAAGTTGGCGGTTCACAAGGAATCTCAGACATCAAACTGTTTTTAATTGAACATAAATAGTACACCCAAATATACAGATGTACAAATAAACATAGCAAGGTAGAACTGAATGTCAATGAAACAACCAGGGATGAGGAAGCAACGGACATCAGGACATTTGTTCTGTATGTAATGAGAAGTTAATAGTGTTACAGGTTTGTGAGAAATTTACAGTGCGAGACAAAAAAAGAAATTAAAAGGAAGTAATTAAATCAATAGATAGACAAATAAGAAATTAAAACGAAAAAAAAAAAAAAAAAATTGCAAGGGGAATGTAACATGTAATCAAGTTGTTTTTTTTTTTTTGTTTTTTTTTTTTACCAAAAAAAAAAGGAACCTCGGACATGGGTAACTATATTTTTTAGTTTTTGGATTTTTCCATAAGTTTTAAGGATTTTTTTTTTTTTTTTTTATATTTCAAAATCGTTTATGAAGACATTAAAATTTGGGGAGCATTTTTGCATTCTGTTCTTGTGAATGAAGAACTTGGCCAGGCCTAAAAGAACATTGACACAGAGTTCATCTGTTATGTTGCTTATAAGTAAACAGAATGTTATATCATCTTTTGAGAAGGAAACTGGTGACGATGGAATGAGAAGGAGAAAAAATATATGGTCAGTGGTTTCAATGTTGTCTTCACAAAATGTACAAATATTATCTTCAAAATTAAAGCGTACCCTCGATAATTCCTTAGATGGGTAGATGTCAGTCATAATTTTGAAGTGGGTCTCTTTTGCCTTGGGGGTATGGGTAGAGTCAGATACATGGTTCGCAGCGTGGCAATCGATTCCTCATCAAATTTATTTAAAATATCCTTTTTTTTTTTTTTGACGTCCAGGGAATAAGTTTCCTGTGAAACATTTCCTAATAAAGGAGTTGCCGCGCTTTCTGTCCACAATTGAGATTCCCTGGAGTGATAGTCGGGGTAACTGTGGTTGTACGGTTCGGTGCGTCATTATATTTTTGGTCAGGAATACAAATTGTCGAGGCAGTGCGTTTCGTAACTTTAGCAACTCTAATATGGGAGGCTTGAATCTGTGTGTAGTACAGAACTGCTCATTGTCCAGAGGACTGCCAGTGTCATCCATCAAGTCAATTATCGACCATATACCTTTCTCAAAGCATTCCTTGTAAAACAGAGGTTTGTTGCCATGCAGTACATATCGATTGTTCCAAACTATTATACTGTGTGGTGAGAAATTGTGTACGTATATCATTTTCCAGTATAATAATATTTGTTTATGGAACTCTGAACATTTGACAGGAATCTTGTTGATATCCAAGTCAGAGATAAGCAGAAGACTCAGGCCGCCGACTTTGTTGAATAAGTAGTTTGGAGTACAATACCAGAAAGAACGATGAGGTTTGATCCAGGATTTCAACCAGTTCACCTTCAATGTCCCATTCAAGCAGTCCGACTCTATCACTTTCAGCCCTCCTTCACTTGTTTCTTTCACCATATGTGATTTTTCTTAGATGGTGTGGTCTGTTCCTCCAGATAAAGTTGAAATTGATTTGGTTAACAGATTTTACGAGTTGATTTGGAGCAGCATTGGAATACGCTGGGTATATACATCTGGATAAACACATCCATTTTAGTCAAATATATCCGGCCTAATATTGATAAATCTCTCTGGAGCCATATATTAGAATTAAGCTTTACTTTGATTCAGTTTAGATTCAATGTTCCTGGATTGATTTAACGTTTGGTCCTTGGATAGGAAAATGCTCAAGTATTTTATTTCTGATTTCATAGAAACATCGCTGATTTCCTTTAGTGGCGAGTCATGCAGCGCAAGAAGTTTGCATTTCTTTAAGTTTAATGACAATCCTGAAGCCTTGGAGAATGTTTTGGTTTTTTTCAGCACTTATTGGGACTTGATGTTCATTTTTCAAAACTAAGGTTGTGTCATCTGCCAGCAGGCTAATAACAATTTCTGTCCCCAACATTACTTCTGTCCCACACGTATACACACACACACACACACACACACACACACACACACACCTTAATTCCACTCTTTTATATACGCATGTCTGGAGTTCCGGGAGCTCGTTCTCAACGTTCTGGGGATAATCATAGCTGTGCTGATAGCATTGGCCGAAACGTATCCACAACCAAACCAACATTAGCTCATCCACTCATTCATATATGTGTGTGCCCAGAGGTCCGGGAGCTCCAGTCATAACTCCGGGTGATATCTGTCCGGAGTAGGCTCACATTAGCCGGTCTAAGGGGTCCTGCTGCCCCCCAGCTTCCCCGCCTTTGAGAAGAGACACATAACTCCGCTCTTCCGCTTCTCCGCTATGGGCCCTGGTACTCCCGATCCTCCGAACTCAGGTGAATTGCGTGACGTGCTTCTGCTCTACTATAAGCCCCTACACACTTCGAACACGGCTGTTATCACCCTGTTACTGCATTTCAATGACACCCATTTGCTTTCGATCTCAGTGTCTGCCTCCGTACGGAAAAAGCGGGATGGGTGGGGGGGCATAAGCGCATTCGTGCTGTAAGTAATCAGAAGTTAATAGTGTTAACGGTTTGCGAGAAATTTTTAATGCTAGACAAAAAAAGAAAATTAAAAGGATATAATTAAATAAATAGATAGAAAAATAAAATTAAAAACGAAAAAAAAAAATTGTGAGGGGAATATAACATGTAATTAAGTTGGCGGTTCACAAGGAATCTCAGACATCAAACTGTTTTTAATTGAACATAAATAGTACACCCAAAGCAAGGTAGAACTGAATGTCAATGAAACAACCAGGGATGAGGAAGCAACGGACATCAGGACATTTGTTCTGTATGTAATGAGAAGTTAATAGTGTTACAGGTTTGTGAGAAATTTACAGTGCGAGACAAAAAAAGACATTAAAAGGAAGTAATTAAATCAATAGATAGACAAATAAGAAATTAAAACGAAAAAAAAAAAAAAAAATTGCAAGGGGAATGTAACATGTAATCAAGTTGTTTTTTTTTTTTTGTTTTTTTTTTTTTACCAAAAAAAAAAGGAACCTCGGACATGGGTAACTATATTTTTTAGTTTTTGGATTTTTCCATAAGTTTTAAGGATTTTTTTTTTTTTTTTTTTATATTTCAAAATCGTTTATGAAGACATTAAAATTTGGGGAGCATTTTTGCATTCTGTTCTTGTGAATGAAGAACTTGGCCAGGCCTAAAAGAACATTGACACAGAGTTCATCTGTTATGTTGCTTATAAGTAAACAGAATGTTATATCATCTTTTGAGAAGGAAACTGGTGACGATGGAATGAGAAGGAGAAAAAATATATGGTCAGTGGTTTCAATGTTGTCTTCACAAAATGTACAAATATTATCTTCAAAATTAAAGCGTACCCTCGATAATTCCTTAGATGGGTAGATGTCAGTCATAATTTTGAAGTGGGTCTCTTTTGCCTTGGGGGTATGGGTAGAGTCAGATACATGGTTCGCAGCGTGGCAATCGATTCCTCATCAAATTTATTTAAAATATCCTTTTTTTTTTTTTTGACGTCCAGGGAATAAGTTTCCTGTGAAACATTTCCTAATAAAGGAGTTGCCGCGCTTTCTGTCCACAATTGAGATTCCCTGGAGTGATAGTCGGGGTAACTGTGGTTGTACGGTTCGGTGCGTCATTATATTTTTGGTCAGGAATACAAATTGTCGAGGCAGTGCGTTTCGTAACTTTAGCAACTCTAATATGGGAGGCTTGAATCTGTGTGTAGTACAGAACTGCTCATTGTCCAGAGGACTGCCAGTGTCATCCATCAAGTCAATTATCGACCATATACCTTTCTCAAAGCATTCCTTGTAAAACAGAGGTTTGTTGCCATGCAGTACATATCGATTGTTCCAAACTATTATACTGTGTGGTGAGAAATTGTGTACGTATATCATTTTCCAGTATAATAATATTTGTTTATGGAACTCTGAACATTTGACAGGAATCTTGTTGATATCCAAGTCAGAGATAAGCAGAAGACTCAGGCCGCCGACTTTGTTGAATAAGTAGTTTGGAGTACAATACCAGAAAGAACGATGAGGTTTGATCCAGGATTTCAACCAGTTCACCTTCAATGTCCCATTCAAGCAGTCCGACTCTATCACTTTCAGCCCTCCTTCACTTGTTTCTTTCACCATATGTGATTTTTCTTAGATGGTGTGGTCTGTTCCTCCAGATAAAGTTGAAATTGATTTGGTTAACAGATTTTACGAGTTGATTTGGAGCAGCATTGGAATACGCTGGGTATATACATCTGGATAAACACATCCATTTTAGTCAAATATATCCGGCCTAATATTGATAAATCTCTCTGGAGCCATATATTAGAATTAAGCTTTACTTTGATTCAGTTTAGATTCAATGTTCCTGGATTGATTTAACGTTTGGTCCTTGGATAGGAAAATGCTCAAGTATTTTATTTCTGATTTCATAGAAACATCGCTGATTTCCTTTAGTGGCGAGTCATGCAGCGCAAGAAGTTTGCATTTCTTTAAGTTTAATGACAATCCTGAAGCCTTGGAGAATGTTTTGGTTTTTTTCAGCACTTATTGGGACTTGATGTTCATTTTTCAAAACTAAGGTTGTGTCATCTGCCAGCAGGCTAATAACAATTTCTGTCCCCAACATTACTTCTGTCCCACACGTATACACACACACACACACACACACACACACACACACACCTTAATTCCACTCTTTTATATACGCATGTCTGGAGTTCCGGGAGCTCGTTCTCAACGTTCTGGGGATAATCATAGCTGTGCTGATAGCATTGGCCGAAACGTATCCACAACCAAACCGACATTAGCTCATCCACTCATTCACATATGTGTGTGCCCGGAGGTCCGGGAGCTCCAGTCATAAGTCCGGGTGATCTATGTCCGGAGAAGGCTCACATTAGCCGCTCTAAGGGGTCCTGCTGCCCCCCAGCTTCCCGGCCTTTGAGAAGAGACACATAACTCCGCTCTTCCGCTTCTCCGCTATGGGCCCTGGTACTCCCGATCCTCCGAACTCAGGTGAATTGCGTGACGTGCTTCTGCTCTCCTATAAGCCCCTACACACTTCGAACACGGCTGTTATCACCCTGTTACTGCATTTCAATGACACCCATTTGCTTTCGATCTCAGTGTCTGCCTCCGTACGGAAAAAGCGGGATGGGTGGGGGGGCATAAGCGCATTCGTGGTGTAAGTAATCAGAAGTTAATAGTGTTAACGGTTTGCGAGAAATTTTTAATGCTAGACAAAAAAAGAAAATTAAAAGGATATAATTAAATAAATAGATAGAAAAATAAAATTAAAAACGAAAAAAAAAAATTGTGAGGGGAATATAACATGTAATTAAGTTGGCGGTTCACAAGGAATCTCAGACATCAAACTGTTTTTAATTGAACATAAATAGTACACCCAAATATACAGATGTACAAATAAACATAGCAAGGTAGAACTGAATGTCAATGAAACAACCAGGGATGAGGAAGCAACGGACATCAGGACATTTGTTCTGTATGTAATGAGAAGTTAATAGTGTTACAGGTTTGTGAGAAATTTACAGTGCGAGACAAAAAAAGAAATTAAAAGGAAGTAATTAAATCAATAGATAGACAAATAAGAAATTAAAACGAAAAAAAAAAAAAAAAAATTGCAAGGGGAATGTAACATGTAATCAAGTTGTTTTTTTTTTTTTGTTTTTTTTTTTTACCAAAAAAAAAAGGAACCTCGGACATGGGTAACTATATTTTTTAGTTTTTGGATTTTTCCATAAGTTTTAAGGATTTTTTTTTTTTTTTTTTATATTTCAAAATCGTTTATGAAGACATTAAAATTTGGGGAGCATTTTTGCATTCTGTTCTTGTGAATGAAGAACTTGGCCAGGCCTAAAAGAACATTGACACAGAGTTCATCTGTTATGTTGCTTATAAGTAAACAGAATGTTATATCATCTTTTGAGAAGGAAACTGGTGACGATGGAATGAGAAGGAGAAAAAATATATGGTCAGTGGTTTCAATGTTGTCTTCACAAAATGTACAAATATTATCTTCAAAATTAAAGCGTACCCTCGATAATTCCTTAGATGGGTAGATGTCAGTCATAATTTTGAAGTGGGTCTCTTTTGCCTTGGGGGTATGGGTAGAGTCAGATACATGGTTCGCAGCGTGGCAATCGATTCCTCATCAAATTTATTTAAAATATCCTTTTTTTTTTTTTTGACGTCCAGGGAATAAGTTTCCTGTGAAACATTTCCTAATAAAGGAGTTGCCGCGCTTTCTGTCCACAATTGAGATTCCCTGGAGTGATAGTCGGGGTAACTGTGGTTGTACGGTTCGGTGCGTCATTATATTTTTGGTCAGGAATACAAATTGTCGAGGCAGTGCGTTTCGTAACTTTAGCAACTCTAATATGGGAGGCTTGAATCTGTGTGTAGTACAGAACTGCTCATTGTCCAGAGGACTGCCAGTGTCATCCATCAAGTCAATTATCGACCATATACCTTTCTCAAAGCATTCCTTGTAAAACAGAGGTTTGTTGCCATGCAGTACATATCGATTGTTCCAAACTATTATACTGTGTGGTGAGAAATTGTGTACGTATATCATTTTCCAGTATAATAATATTTGTTTATGGAACTCTGAACATTTGACAGGAATCTTGTTGATATCCAAGTCAGAGATAAGCAGAAGACTCAGGCCGCCGACTTTGTTGAATAAGTAGTTTGGAGTACAATACCAGAAAGAACGATGAGGTTTGATCCAGGATTTCAACCAGTTCACCTTCAATGTCCCATTCAAGCAGTCCGACTCTATCACTTTCAGCCCTCCTTCACTTGTTTCTTTCACCATATGTGATTTTTCTTAGATGGTGTGGTCTGTTCCTCCAGATAAAGTTGAAATTGATTTGGTTAACAGATTTTACGAGTTGATTTGGAGCAGCATTGGAATACGCTGGGTATATACATCTGGATAAACACATCCATTTTAGTCAAATATATCCGGCCTAATATTGATAAATCTCTCTGGAGCCATATATTAGAATTAAGCTTTACTTTGATTCAGTTTAGATTCAATGTTCCTGGATTGATTTAACGTTTGGTCCTTGGATAGGAAAATGCTCAAGTATTTTATTTCTGATTTCATGGAAACATCGCTGATTTCCTTTAGTGGCGAGTCATGCAGCGCAAGAAGTTTGCATTTCTTTAAGTTTAATGACAATCCTGAAGCCTTGGAGAATGTTTTGGTTGTTTTCAGCACTTATTGGGACTTGATGTTCATTTTTCAAAACTAAGGTTGTGTCATCTGCCAGCAGGCTAATAACAATTTCTGTCCCCAACATTACTTCTGTCCCACACGTATACACACACACACACACACACACACACACACACACACACACACACACCTTAATTCCACTCTTTTATATACGCATGTCTGGAGTTCCGGGAGCTCGTTCTCAACGTTCTGGGGATAAATCATAGCTGTGCTGATAGCATTGGCCGAAACGTATCCACAACCAAACCGACATTAGCTCATCCACTCATTCACATATGTGTGTGCCCGGAGGTCCGGGAGCTCCAGTCATAAGTCCGGGTGATCTATGTCCGGAGAAGGCTCACATTAGCCGCTCTAAGGGGTCCTGCTGCCCCCCAGCTTCCCGGCCTTTGAGAAGAGACACATAACTCCGCTCTTCCGCTTCTCCGCTATGGGCCCTGGTACTCCCGATCCTCCGAACTCAGGTGAATTGCGTGACGTGCTTCTGCTCTCCTATAAGCCCCTACACACTTCGAACACGGCTGTTATCACCCTGTTACTGCATTTCAATGACACCCATTTGCTTTCGATCTCAGTGTCTGCCTCCGTACGGAAAAAGCGGGATGGGTGGGGGGGCATAAGCGCATTCGTGGTGTAAGTAATCAGAAGTTAATAGTGTTAACGGTTTGCGAGAAATTTTTAATGCTAGACAAAAAAAGAAAATTAAAAGGATATAATTAAATAAATAGATAGAAAAATAAAATTAAAAACGAAAAAAAAAAATTGTGAGGGGAATATAACATGTAATTAAGTTGGCGGTTCACAAGGAATCTCAGACATCAAACTGTTTTTAATTGAACATAAATAGTACACCCAAATATACAAATGTACAAATAAACATAGCAAGGTAGAACTGAATGTCAATGAAACAACCAGGGATGAGGAAGCAACGGACATCAGGACATTTGTTCTGTATGTAATGAGAAGTTAATAGTGTTACAGGTTTGTGAGAAATTTACAGTGCGAGACAAAAAAAGAAATTAAAAGGAAGTAATTAAATCAATAGATAGACAAATAAGAAATTAAAACGAAAAAAAAAAAAAAAAATTGCAAGGGGAATGTAACATGTAATCAAGTTGTTTTTTTTTTTTTGTTTTTTTTTTTTTACCAAAAAAAAAAGGAACCTCGGACATGGGTAACTATATTTTTTAGTTTTTGGATTTTTCCATAAGTTTTAAGGATTTTTTTTTTTTTTTTTTTATATTTCAAAATCGTTTATGAAGACATTAAAATTTGGGGAGCATTTTTGCATTCTGTTCTTGTGAATGAAGAACTTGGCCAGGCCTAAAAGAACATTGACACAGAGTTCATCTGTTATGTTGCTTATAAGTAAACAGAATGTTATATCATCTTTTGAGAAGGAAACTGGTGACGATGGAATGAGAAGGAGAAAAAATATATGGTCAGTGGTTTCAATGTTGTCTTCACAAAATGTACAAATATTATCTTCAAAATTAAAGCGTACCCTCGATAATTCCTTAGATGGGTAGATGTCAGTCATAATTTTGAAGTGGGTCTCTTTTGCCTTGGGGGTATGGGTAGAGTCAGATACATGGTTCGCAGCGTGGCAATCGATTCCTCATCAAATTTATTTAAAATATCCTTTTTTTTTTTTTTGACGTCCAGGGAATAAGTTTCCTGTGAAACATTTCCTAATAAAGGAGTTGCCGCGCTTTCTGTCCACAATTGAGATTCCCTGGAGTGATAGTCGGGGTAACTGTGGTTGTACGGTTCGGTGCGTCATTATATTTTTGGTCAGGAATACAAATTGTCGAGGCAGTGCGTTTCGTAACTTTAGCAACTCTAATATGGGAGGCTTGAATCTGTGTGTAGTACAGAACTGCTCATTGTCCAGAGGACTGCCAGTGTCATCCATCAAGTCAATTATCGACCATATACCTTTCTCAAAGCATTCCTTGTAAAACAGAGGTTTGTTGCCATGCAGTACATATCGATTGTTCCAAACTATTATACTGTGTGGTGAGAAATTGTGTACGTATATCATTTTCCAGTATAATAATATTTGTTTATGGAACTCTGAACATTTGACAGGAATCTTGTTGATATCCAAGTCAGAGATAAGCAGAAGACTCAGGCCGCCGACTTTGTTGAATAAGTAGTTTGGAGTACAATACCAGAAAGAACGATGAGGTTTGATCCAGGATTTCAACCAGTTCACCTTCAATGTCCCATTCAAGCAGTCCGACTCTATCACTTTCAGCCCTCCTTCACTTGTTTCTTTCACCATATGTGATTTTTCTTAGATGGTGTGGTCTGTTCCTCCAGATAAAGTTGAAATTGATTTGGTTAACAGATTTTACGAGTTGATTTGGAGCAGCATTGGAATACGCTGGGTATATACATCTGGATAAACACATCCATTTTAGTCAAATATATCCGGCCTAATATTGATAAATCTCTCTGGAGCCATATATTAGAATTAAGCTTTACTTTGATTCAGTTTAGATTCAATGTTCCTGGATTGATTTAACGTTTGGTCCTTGGATAGGAAAATGCTCAAGTATTTTATTTCTGATTTCATGGAAACATCGCTGATTTCCTTTAGTGGCGAGTCATGCAGCGCAAGAAGTTTGCATTTCTTTAAGTTTAATGACAATCCTGAAGCCTTGGAGAATGTTTTGGTTGTTTTCGGCACTTATTGGGACTTGATGTTCATTTTTCAAAACTAAGGTTGTGTCATCTGCCAGCAGGCTAATAACAATTTCAGTCCCCAGCACGTCTAACTTTTGGATATCGTTGCTCTTTTCAACATAAACGGCTAGCATTTCGGTAGCAATTATAAATAAATAGGGTGAGATGGGGCAACCTTGGGGGATTCCCACATCAACATGGAAGCTCGGAGTGGTGCCGCTTGGCAGGGTGACACAGCTATGAATATTCTCATAGAGCCCACGGATCACATTCCTGAATATTTAACCAAATCCAAAATGTTCGAGCGTTGCTATGATAAATGGATGTTCGACCGAGTCAAAGGCTTTAGAAAAGTCCAAGAAGGATATGCGGCCATTATCTTCAATGCGATACGCCTCTAAACCCATCGCTCGCCCCGACTCGGGGAATCCTAGAGCCTACTTGCACCCCCGCCCTAACTTAACTCCCTCACTCGTGGAGCTCCCTGAGCTCCACACATCCCGGAGCATCACGCCGACTCATTCACATTTGAATGATTGTCTTTATTTTATGTCCGCTAGA
>NW_028234027.1:120000-127500 GCF_037954325.1 Fistularia commersonii
AATACATGGATGTTATCGCCCTGTTACCGAATTATATCGATACCGATGTGCTTTTCACCTCATTGCTGAGTGGATTTATAAACAGGAACACCGAAACAGCTCCTTTCAGCTTCACGGCAGAAACGCCCCTGGTAATCCATGGAGTACCAGGGGAAAGCCTGTAAAATAAGCCCATACACACTTCTAACATGGCCTTTATCACCCTGTTACTGCATTACGATGACACCCATTTGCTTTTGATCTCATTGTCTGCCAACGTACGGAAAAAGCGGGGGGGCATTAAGGGGGGAGAGAGAGAGACATGGAGATTTTCTCAGCCTCTCATTCTTTTTTTTTTTTTTTTTTTAATTGAACATAAATAGTACACGCAAATGTACAAATAAACATGGCAAGGTAGAACTGAATGTCAATGAAACAACCAGGCATGAAGAAGAAAAGGACATAAGGACATTCGTTCTGTATGTAATCAGAAGTTAATAGTGTTAACGGTTTGTGAGAAATTTACATTGCTAGACAAAAAAAGAAATTAAAAGGAAATAATTAAATAAATAGATAGACCAATGAAATTAAAACCGAAAAAAAAAAATGCAAGGGGAATACGACATGTAATTAAGTTGGCGATTCACAAGGAATCTCAGACATCAAACTGTATATTTTTTGTTGTTTATATATAAACATATATAAACAAACATATATTGTTTGTTGTTTATTTTTGGGATATATTGAGGAATATTTAATGGAAAGGAGTCACAATCGCTTTTTGACAATGTCGAAGTGTATAGGTGGCTATAGAATTTAAAGTTTTCATTGGAAATGATAGCCTCATCTGTAATTTCCTTGTTGTTAAGACGGGCTTCCGCTTTGCTCCGCTCCTCCTCTCCTCCGCTCTTCCGCTCCGGGCCCTGGAACTCCCGATCCGCGGGACTTCGGTGAATTCCGGGCCAGTTTTTTTGCTCTTCTGCTCTCCTCCCCTCCTCCGCTTCTTCGCTCCCCCGCTTTGGACCCTGGAACTCTTGAACAGGGCCGGGCTTCTGCCCTCCGCCTCTCCTCTGCTCATCCGCTCCAGGCCCTGGCACTCCCTGTGATCCAGTCATTCGCATGTGCGTGCCCGGAGGTCCGGGAGCTCCACTCAAACGTCCGGGGGGGGTAAGGGTAAGGGGTCCTGTCCCTCTCCCCCCCTCCTCGCCGCCTCTGAGAAGAGAAACATCTCCTCCACTCCTCCGCTCCTCCGCTGCGGAACCAGGTATTACCGATCCGCCGGACTCAGGCGAATTGCAGAAAGGGGTTTTGCCGTCCTCCGCTCCTCCGCTCCTCCGTTTCGGGCCCTGGAACTCCCGAACCGCTGGACACAAGCGAATCACGGTCCGGGCTTCTGCTCTCCTCCGCTCCTCACCTCATCCGCTCCAGGCCCTGGTACTCCGTGTCCGCGGGAACCCCCCCCAACCCACAAAAACAAACTCTCACACACACACAAACACACGCACACACACACACACACACACACACACACACATACACACGCATACACACACACAAACACACAAACACACACAGACACACCTGAACTCATCATAGCTGTGCTAATAGCATTGGCCGAAACGTTTCCACAACCAAACCAACATTAGCTCATCCACTCATTCACATATGTGTGTGCCCGGAGGTCCGGGAGCTCCAGTCATAAGTCCGGGTGATCTATGTCCGGAGAAGGCTCACATTAGCCGCTCTAAGGGGTCCTGCTGCCCCCCAGCTTCCCGGCCTTTGAGAAGAGACACATAACTCCGCTCTTCCGCTTCTCCGCTATGGGCCCTGGTACTCCCGATCCTCCGAACTCAGGTGAATTGCGTGACGTGCTTCTGCTCTCCTATAAGCCCCTACACACTTCGAACACGGCTGTTATCACCCTGTTACTGCATTTCAATGACACCCATTTGCTTTCGATCTCAGTGTCTGCCACCGTACGGAAAAGCGGGGGGGTGGGGGGTGGGGGGGCATAAGCGCATTCGTGCTGTAAGTAATCAGAAGTTAATAGTGTTAACGGTTTGCGAGAAATTTTTAATGCTAGACAAAAAAAGAAAATTAAAAGGATATAATTAAATAAATAGATAGAAAAATAAAATTAAAAACGAAAAAAAAAAAATTGTGAGGGGAATATAACATGTAATTAAGTTGGCGGTTCACAGGGAATCTCAGACATCAAACTGTTTTTAATTGAACATAAATAGTACACCCAAATATACAAATGTACAAATAAACATAGCAAGTTAGAACTGAATGTCAATGAAACAACCAGGCATGAGGAAGCAACGGACATGAGGACATTTGTTCTGTATGTAATGAGAAGTTAATAGTGTTACAGGTTTGTGAGAAATTTACAGTGCTAGACAAAAAACGAAATTAAAAGGAAATAATTAGATAAATAGATAGACAAATGAAATTAAAACCAAAAAAAAAAAATGCAAGGGGAATACGACATGTAATTAAGTTGGCGATTCACAAGGAATCTCAGACATCAAACTGTATATTTTTTGTTGTTTATATATAAACATATATAAACAAACATATATTGTTTGTTGTTTATTTTTGGGATATATTGAGGAATATTTAATGGAAAGGAGTCACAATCGCTTTTTGACAATGTCGAAGTGTATACGTGGCTATAGAATTTAAAGTTTTCATTAGAAATTATAGCCTCATCTGTAATTTCCTTGTTGTTAAGACGGGCTTCCGCTTTGCTCCGCTCCTCCTCTCCTCCGCTCCTCCGCTCTTCCGCTCCGGGCCCTGGAACTCCCGATCCGCGGGACTTCGGTGAATGCCGGGCCAGTTTTTTGCTCTTCTGCTCTCCTCCCCTCCTCCGCTTCTTCGCTCCCCCGCTTTGGACCCTGGAACTCTTGAACAGGGCCGGGCTTCTGCCCTCCGCCTCTCCTCTGCTCATCCGCTCCAGGCCCTGGCACTCCCTGTGATCCAGTCATTCGCATGTGCGTGCCCGGAGGTCCGGGAGCTCCACTCAAACGTCCGGGGGGGGTAAGGGTAAGGGGTCCTGTCCCCACCCCTCGCCGCCTCTGAGAAGAGAAACATCTCCTCCACTCCTCCGCTCCTCCGCTGCGGAACCAGGTATTACCGATCCGCCGGACTCAGGCGAATTGCAGAAAGGGGTTTTGCCGTCCTCCGCTCCTCCGCTCCTCCGTTTCGGGCCCTGGAACTCCCGAACCGCTGGACACAAGCGAATCACGGTCCGGGCTTCTGCTCTCCTCCGCTCCTCACCTCATCCGCTCCAGGCCCTGGTACTCCGTGTCCGCGGGAACCCCCCCCAACCCACAAAAACAAACTCTCACACACACACAAACACACGCACACACACACACACACACACACACACACACACATACACAAGCATACACACACACAAACACACAAACACACAGAGACACACCTGAACTCATCATAGCTGTGCTAATAGCATTGGCCGAAACGTTTCCACAACCAAACCAACATTAGCTCATCCACTCATTCACATATGTGTGTGCCCAGAGGTCCGGGAGCTCCAGTCATAAGTCCGGGTGATCTATGTCCGGAGAAGGCTCACATTAGCCGCTCTAAGGGGTCCTGCTGCCCCCCAGCTTCCCGGCCTTTGAGAAGAGACACATAACTCCGCTCTTCCGCTTCTCCGCTATGGGCCCTGGTACTCCCGATCCTCCGAACTCAGGTGAATTGCGTGACGTGCTTCTGCTCTCCTATAAGCCCCTACACATTTCGAACACGGCTGTTATCACCCTGTTACTGCATTTCAATGACACCCATTTGCTTTCGATCTCAGTGTCTGCCACCGTACGGAAAAGCGGGGGGTGGGGGGTGGGGGGGCATAAGCGCATTCGTGCTGTAAGTAATCAGAAGTTAATAGTGTTAACGGTTTGCGAGAAATTTTTAATGCTAGACAAAAAAAAAAAATTAAAAGGATATAATTAAATAAATAGATAGAAAAATAAAATTAAAAACGAAAAAAAAAAAATTGTGAGGGGAATATAACATGTAATTAAGTTGGCGGTTCACAGGGAATCTCAGACATCAAACTGTTTTTAATTGAACATAAATAGTACACCCAAATATACAAATGTACAAATAAACATAGCAAGGTAGAACTGAATGTCAATGAAACAACCAGGCATGAGGAAGCAACGGACATGAGGACATTTGTTCTGTATGTAATGAGAAGTTAATAGTGTTACAGGTTTGTGAGAAATTTACAGTGCTAGACAAAAAACGAAATTAAAAGGAAATAATTAGATAAATAGATAGACAAATGAAATTAAAACCAAAAAAAAAAAATGCAAGGGGAATACGACATGTAATTAAGTTGGCGATTCACAAGGAATCTCAGACATCAAACTGTATATTTTTTGTTGTTTATATATAAACATATATAAACAATCATATATTGTTTGTTGTTTATTTTTGGGATATATTGAGGAATATTTAATGGAAAGGAGTCACAATCGCTTTTTGACAATGTCGAAGTGTATACGTGGCTATAGAATTTAAAGTTTTCATTAGAAATTATAGCCTCATCTGTAATTTCCTTGTTGTTAAGACGGGCTTAGCTTTGCTCCGCTCCTCCTCTCCTCCGCTCCTCCGCTCTTCCGCTCCGGGCCCTGGAACTCCCGATCCGCGGGACTTCGGTGAATTCCGGGCCAGTTTTTTGCTCTTCTGCTCTCCTCCCCTCCTCCGCTTCTTCGCTCCCCCGCTTTGGACCCTGGAACTCTTGAACAGGGCCGGGCTTCTGCCCTCCGCCTCTCCTCTGCTCATCCGCTCCAGGCCCTGGCACTCCCTGTGATCCAGTCATTCGCATGTGCGTGCCCGGAGGTCCGGGAGCTCCACTCAAACGTCCGGGGGGGATAAGGGTAAGGGGTCCTGCCCCCCCCCCCTCGCCGCCTCTGAGAAGAGAAACATCTCCTCCACTCCTCCGCTCATCCGCTGCGGAACCAGGTACTACCGATCCGCCGGACTCAGGCGAATTGCAGAAAGGGGTTTTGCTGTCCTCCGCTCCTCCGCTCCTCCGCTCCTCCGCTCCTCCGCTCCTCCGCTCCTCCGTTTCGGGCCCTGGAACTCCCGAACCGCTGGACACAAGCGAATCACGGTCCGGGCTTCTGCTCTCCTCCGCTCCTCACCTCATCCGCTCCAGGCCCTGGTACTCCGTGTCCGCGGGAACCCCCCCCAACCCACAAAAACAAACTCTCACACACACACAAACACACGCACACACACACACACACACACACACACACACAAACACACAAACACACACAGACACACCTGAACTCATCATCGCTGTGCTGATAGCATTGGCCGAAACGTATCCACAACCAAACCAACATTAGCTCATCCAGTCATTCACATATGTGTGTGCCCAGAGGTCCGGGAGCTCCAGTCATAACTCCGGGTGATCTCTGTCCGGAGTAGGCTCACCTTAGCCGGTCTAAGGGGTCCTGCTGCCCCCCAGCTTCCCCGCCTTTGAGAAGAGACACATAACTCCGCTCTTCCGCTTCTCCGCTATGGGCCCTGGTACTCCCGATCCTCCGAACTCAGGTGAATTGCGTGACGTGCTTCTGCTCTCCTATAAGCCCCTACACATTTCGAACACGGCTGTTATCACCCTGTTACTGCATTTCAATGACACCCATTTGCTTTCGATCTCAGTGTCTGCCACCGTACGGAAAAGCGGGGGGTGGGGGGTGGGGGGGCATAAGCGCATTCGTGCTGTAAGTAATCAGAAGTTAATAGTGTTAACGGTTTGCGAGAAATTTTTAATGCTAGACAAAAAAAAAAAATTAAAAGGATATAATTAAATAAATAGATAGAAAAATAAAATTAAAAACGAAAAAAAAAAAATTGTGAGGGGAATATAACATGTAATTAAGTTGGCGGTTCACAGGGAATCTCAGACATCAAACTGTTTTTAATTGAACATAAATAGTAAACCCAAATATACAAATGTACAAATAAACATAGCAAGGTAGAACTGAATGTCAATGAAACAACCAGGCATGAGGAAGCAACGGACATGAGGACATTTGTTCTGTATGTAATGAGAAGTTAATAGTGTTACAGGTTTGTGAGAAATTTACAGTGCTAGACAAAAAACGAAATTAAAAGGAAATAATTAGATAAATAGATAGACAAATGAAATTAAAACCAAAAAAAAAAAATGCAAGGGGAATACGACATGTAATTAAGTTGGCGATTCACAAGGAATCTCAGACATCAAACTGTATATTTTTTGTTGTTTATATATAAACATATATAAACAATCATATATTGTTTGTTGTTTATTTTTGGGATATATTGAGGAATATTTAATGGAAAGGAGTCACAATCGCTTTTTGACAATGTCGAAGTGTATACGTGGCTATAGAATTTAAAGTTTTCATTAGAAATTATAGCCTCATCTGTAATTTCCTTGTTGTTAAGACGGGCTTAGCTTTGCTCCGCTCCTCCTCTCCTCCGCTCCTCCGCTCTTCCGCTCCGGGCCCTGGAACTCCCGATCCGCGGGACTTCGGTGAATTCCGGGCCAGTTTTTTGCTCTTCTGCTCTCCTCCCCTCCTCCGCTTCTTCGCTCCCCCGCTTTGGACCCTGGAACTCTTGAACAGGGCCGGGCTTCTGCCCTCCGCCTCTCCTCTGCTCATCCGCTCCAGGCCCTGGCACTCCCTGTGATCCAGTCATTCGCATGTGCGTGCCCGGAGGTCCGGGAGCTCCACTCAAACGTCCGGGGGGGATAAGGGTAAGGGGTCCTGCCCCCCCCCCCTCGCCGCCTCTGAGAAGAGAAACATCTCCTCCACTCCTCCGCTCATCCGCTGCGGAACCAGGTACTACCGATCCGCCGGACTCAGGCGAATTGCAGAAAGGGGTTTTGCTGTCCTCCGCTCCTCCGCTCCTCCGCTCCTCCGCTCCTCCGCTCCTCCGTTTCGGGCCCTGGAACTCCCGAACCGCTGGACACAAGCGAATCACGGTCCGGGCTTCTGCTCTCCTCCGCTCCTCACCTCATCCGCTCCAGGCCCTGGTACTCCGTGTCCGCGGGAACCCCCCCCAACCCACAAAAACAAACTCTCACACACACACAAACACACGCACACACACACACACACACACACACACACACAAACACACAAACACACACAGACACACCTGAACTCATCATCGCTGTGCTGATAGCATTGGCCGAAACGTATCCACAACCAAACCAACATTAGCTCATCCAGTCATTCACATATGTGTGTGCCCAGAGGTCCGGGAGCTCCAGTCATAACTCCGGGTGATCTCTGTCCGGAGTAGGCTCACCTTAGCCGGTCTAAGGGGTCCTGCTGCCCCCCAGCTTCCCCGCCTTTGAGAAGAGACACATAACTCCGCTCTTCCGCTTCTCCGCTATGGGCCCTGGTACTCCCGATCCTCCGAACTCAGGTGAATTGCGTGACGTGCTTCTGCTCTCCTATAAGCCCCTACACACTTCGA
>NW_028234027.1:135000-157500 GCF_037954325.1 Fistularia commersonii
GCGATTCACAAGGAATCTCAGACATCAAACTGTATATTTTTTGTTGTTTATATATAAACATATATAAACAAACATATATTGTTTGTTGTTTATTTTTGGGATATATTGAGGAATATTTAATGGAAAGGAGTCACAATCGCTTTTTGACAATGTCGAAGTGTATAGGTGGCTATAGAATTTAAAGTTTTCATTGGAAATGATAGCCTCATCTGTAATTTCCTTGTTGTTAAGACGGGCTTCCGCTTTGCTCCGCTCCTCCTCTCCTCCGCTCTTCCGCTCCGGGCCCTGGAACTCCCGATCCGCGGGACTTCGGTGAATTCCGGGCCAGTTTTTTTGCTCTTCTGCTCTCCTCCCCTCCTCCGCTTCTTCGCTCCCCCGCTTTGGACCCTGGAACTCTTGAACAGGGCCGGGCTTCTGCCCTCCGCCTCTCCTCTGCTCATCCGCTCCAGGCCCTGGCACTCCCTGTGATCCAGTCATTCGCATGTGCGTGCCCGGAGGTCCGGGAGCTCCACTCAAACGTCCGGGGGGGGTAAGGGTAAGGGGTCCTGTCCCTCTCCCCCCCTCCTCGCCGCCTCTGAGAAGAGAAACATCTCCTCCACTCCTCCGCTCCTCCGCTGCGGAACCAGGTATTACCGATCCGCCGGACTCAGGCGAATTGCAGAAAGGGGTTTTGCCGTCCTCCGCTCCTCCGCTCCTCCGTTTCGGGCCCTGGAACTCCCGAACCGCTGGACACAAGCGAATCACGGTCCGGGCTTCTGCTCTCCTCCGCTCCTCACCTCATCCGCTCCAGGCCCTGGTACTCCGTGTCCGCGGGAACCCCCCCCAACCCACAAAAACAAACTCTCACACACACACAAACACACGCACACACACACACACACACACACACACAAACACACAAACACACACAGACACACCTGAACTCATCATAGCTGTGCTAATAGCATTGGCCGAAACGTTTCCACAACCAAACCAACATTAGCTCATCCACTCATTCACATATGTGTGTGCCCAGAGGTCCGGGAGCTCCAGTCATAAGTCCGGGTGATCTATGTCCGGAGAAGGCTCACATTAGCCGCTCTAAGGGGTCCTGCTGCCCCCCAGCTTCCCGGCCTTTGAGAAGAGACACATAACTCCGCTCTTCCGCTTCTCCGCTATGGGCCCTGGTACTCCCGATCCTCCGAACTCAGGTGAATTGCGTGACGTGCTTCTGCTCTACTATAAGCCCCTACACACTTCGAACACGGCTGTTATCACCCTGTTACTGCATTTCAATGACACCCATTTGCTTTCGATCTCAGTGTCTGCCACCGTACGGAAAAAGCGGGGGGGTGGGGGGTGGGGGGGCATAAGCGCATTCGTGCTGTAAGTAATCAGAAGTTAATAGTGTTAACGGTTTGCGAGAAATTTTTAATGCTAGACAAAAAAAGAAAATTAAAAGGATATAATTAAATAAATAGATAGAAAAATAAAATTAAAAACGAAAAAAAAAAAATTGTGAGGGGAATATAACATGTAATTAAGTTGGCGGTTCACAGGGAATCTCAGACATCAAACTGTTTTTAATTGAACATAAATAGTACACCCAAATATACAAATGTACAAATAAACATAGCAAGGTAGAACTGAATGTCAATGAAACAACCAGGCATGAGGAAGCAACGGACATGAGGACATTTGTTCTGTATGTAATGAGAAGTTAATAGTGTTACAGGTTTGTGAGAAATTTACAGTGCTAGACAAAAAACGAAATTAAAAGGAAATAATTAGATAAATAGATAGACAAATGAAATTAAAACCAAAAAAAAAAAATGCAAGGGGAATACGACATGTAATTAAGTTGGCGATTCACAAGGAATCTCAGACATCAAACTGTATATTTTTTGTTGTTTATATATAAACATATATAAACAAACATATATTGTTTGTTGTTTATTTTTGGGATATATTGAGGAATATTTAATGGAAAGGAGTCACAATCGCTTTTTGACAATGTCGAAGTGTATACGTGGCTATAGAATTTAAAGTTTTCATTAGAAATTATAGCCTCATCTGTAATTTCCTTGTTGTTAAGACGGGCTTAGCTTTGCTCCGCTCCTCCTCTCCTCCGCTCCTCCGCTCTTCCGCTCCGGGCCCTGGAACTCCCGATCCGCGGGACTTCGGTGAATTCCGGGCCAGTTTTTTGCTCTTCTGCTCTCCTCCCCTCCTCCGCTTCTTCGCTCCCCCGCTTTGGACCCTGGAACTCTTGAACAGGGCCGGGCTTCTGCCCTCCGCCTCTCCTCTGCTCATCCGCTCCAGGCCCTGGCACTCCCTGTGATCCAGTCATTCGCATGTGCGTGCCCGGAGGTCCGGGAGCTCCACTCAAACGTCCGGGGGGGATAAGGGTAAGGGGTCCTGCCCCCCCCCCCTCGCCGCCTCTGAGAAGAGAAACATCTCCTCCACTCCTCCGCTCATCCGCTGCGGAACCAGGTACTACCGATCCGCCGGACTCAGGCGAATTGCAGAAAGGGGTTTTGCTGTCCTCCGCTCCTCCGCTCCTCCGCTCCTCCGCTCCTCCGCTCCTCCGTTTCGGGCCCTGGAACTCCCGAACCGCTGGACACAAGCGAATCACGGTCCGGGCTTCTGCTCTCCTCCGCTCCTCACCTCATCCGCTCCAGGCCCTGGTACTCCGTGTCCGCGGGAACCCCCCCCAACCCACAAAAACAAACTCTCACACACACACAAACACACGCACACACACACACACACACACACACACACACAAACACACAAACACACACAGACACACCTGAACTCATCATCGCTGTGCTGATAGCATTGGCCGAAACGTATCCACAACCAAACCAACATTAGCTCATCCAGTCATTCACATATGTGTGTGCCCAGAGGTCCGGGAGCTCCAGTCATAACTCCGGGTGATCTCTGTCCGGAGTAGGCTCACCTTAGCCGGTCTAAGGGGTCCTGCTGCCCCCCAGCTTCCCCGCCTTTGAGAAGAGACACATAACTCCGCTCTTCCGCTTCTCCGCTATGGGCCCTGGTACTCCCGATCCTCCGAACTCAGGTGAATTGCGTGACGTGCTTCTGCTCTCCTATAAGCCCCTACACACTTCGAACACGGCTGTTATCACCCTGTTACTGCATTTCAATGACACCCATTTGCTTTCGATCTCAGTGTCTGCCTCCGTACGGAAAAAGCGGGATGGGTGGGGGGGCATAAGCGCATTCGTGCTGTAAGTAATCAGAAGTTAATAGTGTTAACGGTTTGCGAGAAATTTTTAATGCTAGACAAAAAAAGAAAATTAGAAGGATATAATTAAATAAATAGATAGAAAAATAAAATTAAAAACGAAAAAAAAAAATTGTGAGGGGAATATAACATGTAATTAAGTTGGCGGTTCACAAGGAATCTCAGACATCAAACTGTTTTTAATTGAACATAAATAGTACACCCAAATATACAAATGTACAAATAAACATAGCAAGGTAGAACTGAATGTCAATGAAACAACCAGGGATGAGGAAGCAACGGACATCAGGACATTTGTTCTGTATGTAATGAGAAGTTAATAGTGTTACAGGTTTGTGAGAAATTTACAGTGCGAGACAAAAAAAGAAATTAAAAGGAAGTAATTAAATCAATAGATAGACAAATAAGAAATTAAAACGAAAAAAAAAAAAAAAAATTGCAAGGGGAATGTAACATGTAATCAAGTTGTTTTTTTTGTTTTTTTTTTTTTTTTTTACCAAAAAAAAAAGGAACCTCGGACATGGGTAACTATATTTTTTTGTTTTCGGATTTTTCCATAAGTTTTAAGGATTTTTTTTTTTTTTTTTATATTTCAAAATCGTTTATGAAGACATTAGAATTTGGGGAGCATTTTTGCATTCTGTTCTTGTGAATGAAGAACTTGGCCAGGCCTAAAAGAACATTGACACAGAGTTCATCTGTTATGTTGCTTATAAGTAAACAGAATGTTATATCATCTTTTGAGAAGGAAACTGGTGACGATGGAATGAGAAGGAGAAAAAATATATGGTCAGTGGTTTCAATGTTGTCTTCACAAAATGTACAAATATTATCTTCAAAATTAAAGCGTACCCTCGATAATTCCTTAGATGGGTAGATGTCAGTCATAATTTTGAAGTGGGTCTCTTTTGCCTTGGGGGTATGGGTAGAGTCAGATACATAGTTCGCAGCGTGGCAATCGATTCCTCATCAAATTTATTTAAAATATCCTTTTTTTTTTTTTTGACGTCCAGGGAATAAGTTTCCTGTGAAACATTTCCTAATAAAGGAGTTGCCGCGCTTTCTGTCCACAATTGAGATTCCCTGGAGTGATAGTCGGGGTAACTGTGGTTGTACGGTTCGGTGCGTCATTATATTTTTGGTCAGGAATACAAATTGTCGAGGCAGTGCGTTTCGTAACTTTAGCAACTCTAATATGGGAGGCTTGAATCTGTGTGTAGTACAGAACTGCTCATTGTCCAGAGGACTGCCAGTGTCATCCATCAAGTCAATTATCGACCATATACCTTTCTCAAAGCATTCCTTGTAAAACAGAGGTTTGTTGCCATGCAGTACATATCGATTGTTCCAAACTATTATACTGTGTGGTGAGAAATTGTGTACGTATATCATTTTCCAGTATAATAATATTTGTTTATGGAACTCTGAACATTTGACAGGAATCTTGTTGATATCCAAGTCAGAGATAAGCAGAAGACTCAGGCCGCCGACTTTGTTGAATAAGTAGTTTGGAGTACAATACCAGAAAGAACGATGAGGTTTGATCCAGGATTTCAACCAGTTCACCTTCAATGTCCCATTCAAGCAGTCCGACTCTATCACTTTCAGCCCTCCTTCACTTGTTTCTTTCACCATATGTGATTTTTCTTAGATGGTGTGGTCTGTTCCTCCAGATAAAGTTGAAATTGATTTGGTTAACAGATTTTACGAGTTGATTTGGAGCAGCATTGGAATACGCTGGGTATATACATCTGGATAAACACATCCATTTTAGTCAAATATATCCGGCCTAATATTGATAAATCTCTCTGGAGCCATATATTAGAATTAAGCTTTACTTTGATTCAGTTTAGATTCAATGTTCCTGGATTGATTTAACGTTTGGTCCTTGGATAGGAAAATGCTCAAGTATTTTATTTCTGATTTCATAGAAACATCGCTGATTTCCTTTAGTGGCGAGTCATGCAGCGCAAGAAGTTTGCATTTCTTTAAGTTTAATGACAATCCTGAAGCCTTGGAGAATGTTTTGGTTTTTTTCAGCACTTATTGGGACTTGATGTTCATTTTTCAAAACTAAGGTTGTGTCATCTGCCAGCAGGCTAATAACAATTTCTGTCCCCAACATTACTTCTGTCCCACACGTATACACACACACACACACACACACACACACACACACACACCTTAATTCCACTCTTTTATATACGCATGTCTGGAGTTCCGGGAGCTCGTTCTCAACGTTCTGGGGATAATCATAGCTGTGCTGATAGCATTGGCCGAAACGTATCCACAACCAAACCAACATTAGCTCATCCACTCATTCATATATGTGTGTGCCCAGAGGTCCGGGAGCTCCAGTCATAACTCCGGGTGATATCTGTCCGGAGTAGGCTCACATTAGCCGGTCTAAGGGGTCCTGCTGCCCCCCAGCTTCCCCGCCTTTGAGAAGAGACACATAACTCCGCTCTTCCGCTTCTCCGCTATGGGCCCTGGTACTCCCGATCCTCCGAACTCAGGTGAATTGCGTGACGTGCTTCTGCTCTACTATAAGCCCCTACACACTTCGAACACGGCTGTTATCACCCTGTTACTGCATTTCAATGACACCCATTTGCTTTCGATCTCAGTGTCTGCCTCCGTACGGAAAAAGCGGGATGGGTGGGGGGGCATAAGCGCATTCGTGCTGTAAGTAATCAGAAGTTAATAGTGTTAACGGTTTGCGAGAAATTTTTAATGCTAGACAAAAAAAGAAAATTAAAAGGATATAATTAAATAAATAGATAGAAAAATAAAATTAAAAACGAAAAAAAAAAATTGTGAGGGGAATATAACATGTAATTAAGTTGGCGGTTCACAAGGAATCTCAGACATCAAACTGTTTTTAATTGAACATAAATAGTACACCCAAATATACAAATGTACAAATAAACATAGCAAGGTAGAACTGAATGTCAATGAAACAACCAGGGATGAGGAAGCAACGGACATCAGGACATTTGTTCTGTATGTAATGAGAAGTTAATAGTGTTACAGGTTTGTGAGAAATTTACAGTGCGAGACAAAAAAAGAAATTAAAAGGAAGTAATTAAATCAATAGATAGACAAATAAGAAATTAAAACGAAAAAAAAAAAAAAAAATTGCAAGGGGAATGTAACATGTAATCAAGTTGTTTTTTTTTTTTGTTTTTTTTTTTTTACCAAAAAAAAAAGGAACCTCGGACATGGGTAACTATATTTTTTAGTTTTTGGATTTTTCCATAAGTTTTAAGGATTTTTTTTTTTTTTTTTTTATATTTCAAAATCGTTTATGAAGACATTAAAATTTGGGGAGCATTTTTGCATTCTGTTCTTGTGAATGAAGAACTTGGCCAGGCCTAAAAGAACATTGACACAGAGTTCATCTGTTATGTTGCTTATAAGTAAACAGAATGTTATATCATCTTTTGAGAAGGAAACTGGTGACGATGGAATGAGAAGGAGAAAAAATATATGGTCAGTGGTTTCAATGTTGTCTTCACAAAATGTACAAATATTATCTTCAAAATTAAAGCGTACCCTCGATAATTCCTTAGATGGGTAGATGTCAGTCATAATTTTGAAGTGGGTCTCTTTTGCCTTGGGGGTATGGGTAGAGTCAGATACATGGTTCGCAGCGTGGCAATCGATTCCTCATCAAATTTATTTAAAATATCCTTTTTTTTTTTTTTGACGTCCAGGGAATAAGTTTCCTGTGAAACATTTCCTAATAAAGGAGTTGCCGCGCTTTCTGTCCACAATTGAGATTCCCTGGAGTGATAGTCGGGGTAACTGTGGTTGTACGGTTCGGTGCGTCATTATATTTTTGGTCAGGAATACAAATTGTCGAGGCAGTGCGTTTCGTAACTTTAGCAACTCTAATATGGGAGGCTTGAATCTGTGTGTAGTACAGAACTGCTCATTGTCCAGAGGACTGCCAGTGTCATCCATCAAGTCAATTATCGACCATATACCTTTCTCAAAGCATTCCTTGTAAAACAGAGGTTTGTTGCCATGCAGTACATATCGATTGTTCCAAACTATTATACTGTGTGGTGAGAAATTGTGTACGTATATCATTTTCCAGTATAATAATATTTGTTTATGGAACTCTGAACATTTGACAGGAATCTTGTTGATATCCAAGTCAGAGATAAGCAGAAGACTCAGGCCGCCGACTTTGTTGAATAAGTAGTTTGGAGTACAATACCAGAAAGAACGATGAGGTTTGATCCAGGATTTCAACCAGTTCACCTTCAATGTCCCATTCAAGCAGTCCGACTCTATCACTTTCAGCCCTCCTTCACTTGTTTCTTTCACCATATGTGATTTTTCTTAGATGGTGTGGTCTGTTCCTCCAGATAAAGTTGAAATTGATTTGGTTAACAGATTTTACGAGTTGATTTGGAGCAGCATTGGAATACGCTGGGTATATACATCTGGATAAACACATCCATTTTAGTCAAATATATCCGGCCTAATATTGATAAATCTCTCTGGAGCCATATATTAGAATTAAGCTTTACTTTGATTCAGTTTAGATTCAATGTTCCTGGATTGATTTAACGTTTGGTCCTTGGATAGGAAAATGCTCAAGTATTTTATTTCTGATTTCATAGAAACATCGCTGATTTCCTTTAGTGGCGAGTCATGCAGCGCAAGAAGTTTGCATTTCTTTAAGTTTAATGACAATCCTGAAGCCTTGGAGAATGTTTTGGTTTTTTTCAGCACTTATTGGGACTTGATGTTCATTTTTCAAAACTAAGGTTGTGTCATCTGCCAGCAGGCTAATAACAATTTCTGTCCCCAACATTACTTCTGTCCCACACGTATACACACACACACACACACACACACACACACACACACCTTAATTCCACTCTTTTATATACGCATGTCTGGAGTTCCGGGAGCTCGTTCTCAACGTTCTGGGGATAATCATAGCTGTGCTGATAGCATTGGCCGAAACGTATCCACAACCAAACCGACATTAGCTCATCCACTCATTCACATATGTGTGTGCCCGGAGGTCCGGGAGCTCCAGTCATAAGTCCGGGTGATCTATGTCCGGAGAAGGCTCACATTAGCCGCTCTAAGGGGTCCTGCTGCCCCCCAGCTTCCCGGCCTTTGAGAAGAGACACATAACTCCGCTCTTCCGCTTCTCCGCTATGGGCCCTGGTACTCCCGATCCTCCGAACTCAGGTGAATTGCGTGACGTGCTTCTGCTCTCCTATAAGCCCCTACACACTTCGAACACGGCTGTTATCACCCTGTTACTGCATTTCAATGACACCCATTTGCTTTCGATCTCAGTGTCTGCCTCCGTACGGAAAAAGCGGGATGGGTGGGGGGGCATAAGCGCATTCGTGCTGTAAGTAATCAGAAGTTAATAGTGTTAACGGTTTGCGAGAAATTTTTAATGCTAGACAAAAAAAGAAAATTAAAAGGATATAATTAAATAAATAGATAGAAAAATAAAATTAAAAACGAAAAAAAAAAATTGTGAGGGGAATATAACATGTAATTAAGTTGGCGGTTCACAAGGAATCTCAGACATCAAACTGTTTTTAATTGAACATAAATAGTACACCCAAATATACAGATGTACAAATAAACATAGCAAGGTAGAACTGAATGTCAATGAAACAACCAGGGATGAGGAAGCAACGGACATCAGGACATTTGTTCTGTATGTAATGAGAAGTTAATAGTGTTACAGGTTTGTGAGAAATTTACAGTGCGAGACAAAAAAAGAAATTAAAAGGAAGTAATTAAATCAATAGATAGACAAATAAGAAATTAAAACGAAAAAAAAAAAAAAAAAATTGCAAGGGGAATGTAACATGTAATCAAGTTGTTTTTTTTTTTTTGTTTTTTTTTTTTACCAAAAAAAAAAGGAACCTCGGACATGGGTAACTATATTTTTTAGTTTTTGGATTTTTCCATAAGTTTTAAGGATTTTTTTTTTTTTTTTTTATATTTCAAAATCGTTTATGAAGACATTAAAATTTGGGGAGCATTTTTGCATTCTGTTCTTGTGAATGAAGAACTTGGCCAGGCCTAAAAGAACATTGACACAGAGTTCATCTGTTATGTTGCTTATAAGTAAACAGAATGTTATATCATCTTTTGAGAAGGAAACTGGTGACGATGGAATGAGAAGGAGAAAAAATATATGGTCAGTGGTTTCAATGTTGTCTTCACAAAATGTACAAATATTATCTTCAAAATTAAAGCGTACCCTCGATAATTCCTTAGATGGGTAGATGTCAGTCATAATTTTGAAGTGGGTCTCTTTTGCCTTGGGGGTATGGGTAGAGTCAGATACATGGTTCGCAGCGTGGCAATCGATTCCTCATCAAATTTATTTAAAATATCCTTTTTTTTTTTTTTGACGTCCAGGGAATAAGTTTCCTGTGAAACATTTCCTAATAAAGGAGTTGCCGCGCTTTCTGTCCACAATTGAGATTCCCTGGAGTGATAGTCGGGGTAACTGTGGTTGTACGGTTCGGTGCGTCATTATATTTTTGGTCAGGAATACAAATTGTCGAGGCAGTGCGTTTCGTAACTTTAGCAACTCTAATATGGGAGGCTTGAATCTGTGTGTAGTACAGAACTGCTCATTGTCCAGAGGACTGCCAGTGTCATCCATCAAGTCAATTATCGACCATATACCTTTCTCAAAGCATTCCTTGTAAAACAGAGGTTTGTTGCCATGCAGTACATATCGATTGTTCCAAACTATTATACTGTGTGGTGAGAAATTGTGTACGTATATCATTTTCCAGTATAATAATATTTGTTTATGGAACTCTGAACATTTGACAGGAATCTTGTTGATATCCAAGTCAGAGATAAGCAGAAGACTCAGGCCGCCGACTTTGTTGAATAAGTAGTTTGGAGTACAATACCAGAAAGAACGATGAGGTTTGATCCAGGATTTCAACCAGTTCACCTTCAATGTCCCATTCAAGCAGTCCGACTCTATCACTTTCAGCCCTCCTTCACTTGTTTCTTTCACCATATGTGATTTTTCTTAGATGGTGTGGTCTGTTCCTCCAGATAAAGTTGAAATTGATTTGGTTAACAGATTTTACGAGTTGATTTGGAGCAGCATTGGAATACGCTGGGTATATACATCTGGATAAACACATCCATTTTAGTCAAATATATCCGGCCTAATATTGATAAATCTCTCTGGAGCCATATATTAGAATTAAGCTTTACTTTGATTCAGTTTAGATTCAATGTTCCTGGATTGATTTAACGTTTGGTCCTTGGATAGGAAAATGCTCAAGTATTTTATTTCTGATTTCATAGAAACATCGCTGATTTCCTTTAGTGGCGAGTCATGCAGCGCAAGAAGTTTGCATTTCTTTAAGTTTAATGACAATCCTGAAGCCTTGGAGAATGTTTTGGTTTTTTTCAGCACTTATTGGGACTTGATGTTCATTTTTCAAAACTAAGGTTGTGTCATCTGCCAGCAGGCTAATAACAATTTCTGTCCCCAACATTACTTCTGTCCCACACGTATACACACACACACACACACACACACACACACACACACACCTTAATTCCACTCTTTTATATACGCATGTCTGGAGTTCCGGGAGCTCGTTCTCAACGTTCTGGGGATAATCATAGCTGTGCTGATAGCATTGGCCGAAACGTATCCACAACCAAACCAACATTAGCTCATCCACTCATTCATATATGTGTGTGCCCAGAGGTCCGGGAGCTCCAGTCATAACTCCGGGTGATATCTGTCCGGAGTAGGCTCACATTAGCCGGTCTAAGGGGTCCTGCTGCCCCCCAGCTTCCCCGCCTTTGAGAAGAGACACATAACTCCGCTCTTCCGCTTCTCCGCTATGGGCCCTGGTACTCCCGATCCTCCGAACTCAGGTGAATTGCGTGACGTGCTTCTGCTCTACTATAAGCCCCTACACACTTCGAACACGGCTGTTATCACCCTGTTACTGCATTTCAATGACACCCATTTGCTTTCGATCTCAGTGTCTGCCTCCGTACGGAAAAAGCGGGATGGGTGGGGGGGCATAAGCGCATTCGTGCTGTAAGTAATCAGAAGTTAATAGTGTTAACGGTTTGCGAGAAATTTTTAATGCTAGACAAAAAAAGAAAATTAAAAGGATATAATTAAATAAATAGATAGAAAAATAAAATTAAAAACGAAAAAAAAAAATTGTGAGGGGAATATAACATGTAATTAAGTTGGCGGTTCACAAGGAATCTCAGACATCAAACTGTTTTTAATTGAACATAAATAGTACACCCAAATATACAGATGTACAAATAAACATAGCAAGGTAGAACTGAATGTCAATGAAACAACCAGGGATGAGGAAGCAACGGACATCAGGACATTTGTTCTGTATGTAATGAGAAGTTAATAGTGTTACAGGTTTGTGAGAAATTTACAGTGCGAGACAAAAAAAGAAATTAAAAGGAAGTAATTAAATCAATAGATAGACAAATAAGAAATTAAAACGAAAAAAAAAAAAAAAAAATTGCAAGGGGAATGTAACATGTAATCAAGTTGTTTTTTTTTTTTTGTTTTTTTTTTTTACCAAAAAAAAAAGGAACCTCGGACATGGGTAACTATATTTTTTAGTTTTTGGATTTTTCCATAAGTTTTAAGGATTTTTTTTTTTTTTTTTTTATATTTCAAAATCGTTTATGAAGACATTAAAATTTGGGGAGCATTTTTGCATTCTGTTCTTGTGAATGAAGAACTTGGCCAGGCCTAAAAGAACATTGACACAGAGTTCATCTGTTATGTTGCTTATAAGTAAACAGAATGTTATATCATCTTTTGAGAAGGAAACTGGTGACGATGGAATGAGAAGGAGAAAAAATATATGGTCAGTGGTTTCAATGTTGTCTTCACAAAATGTACAAATATTATCTTCAAAATTAAAGCGTACCCTCGATAATTCCTTAGATGGGTAGATGTCAGTCATAATTTTGAAGTGGGTCTCTTTTGCCTTGGGGGTATGGGTAGAGTCAGATACATGGTTCGCAGCGTGGCAATCGATTCCTCATCAAATTTATTTAAAATATCCTTTTTTTTTTTTTTGACGTCCAGGGAATAAGTTTCCTGTGAAACATTTCCTAATAAAGGAGTTGCCGCGCTTTCTGTCCACAATTGAGATTCCCTGGAGTGATAGTCGGGGTAACTGTGGTTGTACGGTTCGGTGCGTCATTATATTTTTGGTCAGGAATACAAATTGTCGAGGCAGTGCGTTTCGTAACTTTAGCAACTCTAATATGGGAGGCTTGAATCTGTGTGTAGTACAGAACTGCTCATTGTCCAGAGGACTGCCAGTGTCATCCATCAAGTCAATTATCGACCATATACCTTTCTCAAAGCATTCCTTGTAAAACAGAGGTTTGTTGCCATGCAGTACATATCGATTGTTCCAAACTATTATACTGTGTGGTGAGAAATTGTGTACGTATATCATTTTCCAGTATAATAATATTTGTTTATGGAACTCTGAACATTTGACAGGAATCTTGTTGATATCCAAGTCAGAGATAAGCAGAAGACTCAGGCCGCCGACTTTGTTGAATAAGTAGTTTGGAGTACAATACCAGAAAGAACGATGAGGTTTGATCCAGGATTTCAACCAGTTCACCTTCAATGTCCCATTCAAGCAGTCCGACTCTATCACTTTCAGCCCTCCTTCACTTGTTTCTTTCACCATATGTGATTTTTCTTAGATGGTGTGGTCTGTTCCTCCAGATAAAGTTGAAATTGATTTGGTTAACAGATTTTACGAGTTGATTTGGAGCAGCATTGGAATACGCTGGGTATATACATCTGGATAAACACATCCATTTTAGTCAAATATATCCGGCCTAATATTGATAAATCTCTCTGGAGCCATATATTAGAATTAAGCTTTACTTTGATTCAGTTTAGATTCAATGTTCCTGGATTGATTTAACGTTTGGTCCTTGGATAGGAAAATGCTCAAGTATTTTATTTCTGATTTCATAGAAACATCGCTGATTTCCTTTAGTGGCGAGTCATGCAGCGCAAGAAGTTTGCATTTCTTTAAGTTTAATGACAATCCTGAAGCCTTGGAGAATGTTTTGGTTTTTTTCAGCACTTATTGGGACTTGATGTTCATTTTTCAAAACTAAGGTTGTGTCATCTGCCAGCAGGCTAATAACAATTTCTGTCCCCAACATTACTTCTGTCCCACACGTATACACACACACACACACACACACACACACACACACACACCTTAATTCCACTCTTTTATATACGCATGTCTGGAGTTCCGGGAGCTCGTTCTCAACGTTCTGGGGATAATCATAGCTGTGCTGATAGCATTGGCCGAAACGTATCCACAACCAAACCAACATTAGCTCATCCACTCATTCACATATGTGTGTGCCCAGAGGTCCGGGAGCTCCAGTCATAAGTCCGGGTGATCTATGTCCGGAGAAGACTCACATTAGCCGGTCTAAGGGGTCCTGCTGCCCCCCAGTTTCCCCGCCTTTGAGAAGAGACACATAACTCCGCTCTTCCGCTTCTCCGCTATGGGCCCTGGTACTCCCGATCCTCCGAACTCAGGTGAATTGCGTGACGTGCTTCTGCTCTCCTATAAGCCCCTACACACTTCGAACACGGCTGTTATCACCCTGTTACTGCATTTCAATGACACCCATTTGCTTTCGATCTCAGTGTCTGCCTCCGTACGGAAAAAGCGGGATGGGTGGGGGGGCATAAGCGCATTCGTGGTGTAAGTAATCAGAAGTTAATAGTGTTAACGGTTTGCGAGAAATTTTTAATGCTAGACAAAAAAAGAAAATTAGAAGGATATAATTAAATAAATAGATAGAAAAATAAAATTAAAAACGAAAAAAAAAAATTGTGAGGGGAATATAACATGTAATTAAGTTGGCGGTTCACAAGGAATCTCAGACATCAAACTGTTTTTAATTGAACATAAATAGTACACCCAAATATACAAATGTACAAATAAACATAGCAAGGTAGAACTGAATGTCAATGAAACAACCAGGGATGAGGAAGCAACGGACATCAGGACATTTGTTCTGTATGTAATGAGAAGTTAATAGTGTTACAGGTTTGTGAGAAATTTACAGTGCGAGACAAAAAAAGAAATTAAAAGGAAGTAATTAAATCAATAGATAGACAAATAAGAAATTAAAACGAAAAAAAAAAAAAAAAATTGCAAGGGGAATGTAACATGTAATCAAGTTGTTTTTTTTGTTTTGTTTTTTTTTTTTACCAAAAAAAAAAGGAACCTCGGACATGGGTAACTATATTTTTTTGTTTTCGGATTTTTCCATAAGTTTTAAGGATTTTTTTTTTTTTTTTTTATATTTCAAAATCGTTTATGAAGACATTAAAATTTGGGGAGCATTTTTGCATTCTGTTCTTGTGAATGAAGAACTTGGCCAGGCCTAAAAGAACATTGACACAGAGTTCATCTGTTATGTTGCTTATAAGTAAACAGAATGTTATATCATCTTTTGAGAAGGAAACTGGTGACGATGGAATGAGAAGGAGAAAAAATATATGGTCAGTGGTTTCAATGTTGTCTTCACAAAATGTACAAATATTATCTTCAAAATTAAAGCGTACCCTCGATAATTCCTTAGATGGGTAGATGTCAGTCATAATTTTGAAGTGGGTCTCTTTTGCCTTGGGGGTATGGGTAGAGTCAGATACATAGTTCGCAGCGTGGCAATCGATTCCTCATCAAATTTATTTAAAATATCCTTTTTTTTTTTTTTGACGTCCAGGGAATAAGTTTCCTGTGAAACATTTCCTAATAAAGGAGTTGCTGCGCTTTCTGTCCACAATTGAGATTCCCTGGAGTGATAGTCGGGGTAACTGTGGTTGTACGGTTCGGTGCGTCATTATATTTTTGGTCAGGAATACAAATTGTCGAGGCAGTGCGTTTCGTAACTTTAGCAACTCTAATATGGGAGGCTTGAATCTGTGTGTAGTACAGAACTGCTCATTGTCCAGAGGACTGCCAGTGTCATCCATCAAGTCAATTATCGACCATATACCTTTCTCAAAGCATTCCTTGTAAAACAGAGGTTTGTTGCCATGCAGTACATATCGATTGTTCCAAACTATTATACTGTGTGGTGAGAAATTGTGTACGTATATCATTTTCCAGTATAATAATATTTGTTTATGGAACTCTGAACATTTGACAGGAATCTTGTTGATATCCAAGTCAGAGATAAGCAGAAGACTCAGGCCGCCGACTTTGTTGAATAAGTAGTTTGGAGTACAATACCAGAAAGAACGATGAGGTTTGATCCAGGATTTCAACCAGTTCACCTTCAATGTCCCATTCAAGCAGTCCGACTCTATCACTTTCAGCCCTCCTTCACTTGTTTCTTTCACCATATGTGATTTTTCTTAGATGGTGTGGTCTGTTCCTCCAGATAAAGTTGAAATTGATTTGGTTAACAGATTTTACGAGTTGATTTGGAGCAGCATTGGAATACGCTGGGTATATACATCTGGATAAACACATCCATTTTAGTCAAATATATCCGGCCTAATATTGATAAATCTCTCTGGAGCCATATATTAGAATTAAGCTTTACTTTGATTCAGTTTAGATTCAATGTTCCTGGATTGATTTAACGTTTGGTCCTTGGATAGGAAAATGCTCAAGTATTTTATTTCTGATTTCATAGAAACATCGCTGATTTCCTTTAGTGGCGAGTCATGCAGCGCAAGAAGTTTGCATTTCTTTAAGTTTAATGACAATCCTGAAGCCTTGGAGAATGTTTTGGTTTTTTTCAGCACTTATTGGGACTTGATGTTCATTTTTCAAAACTAAGGTTGTGTCATCTGCCAGCAGGCTAATAACAATTTCTGTCCCCAACATTACTTCTGTCCCACACGTATACACACACACACACACACACACACACACACACACACACCTTAATTCCACTCTTTTATATACGCATGTCTGGAGTTCCGGGAGCTCGTTCTCAACGTTCTGGGGATAATCATAGCTGTGCTGATAGCATTGGCCGAAACGTATCCACAACCAAACCAACATTAGCTCATCCACTCATTCACATATGTGTGTGCCCAGAGGTCCGGGAGCTCCAGTCATAACTCCGGGTGATATCTGTCCGGAGTAGGCTCACATTAGCCGGTCTAAGGGGTCCTGCTGCCCCCCAGCTTCCCCGCCTTTGAGAAGAGACACATAACTCCGCTCTTCCGCTTCTCCGCTATGGGCCCTGGTACTCCCGATCCTCCGAACTCAGGTGAATTGCGTGACGTGCTTCTGCTCTCCTATAAGCCCCTACACACTTCGAACACGGCTGTTATCACCCTGTTACTGCATTTCAATGACACCCATTTGCTTTCGATCTCAGTGTCTGCCTCCGTACGGAAAAAGCGGGATGGGTGGGGGGGCATAAGCGCATTCGTGCTGTAAGTAATCAGAAGTTAATAGTGTTAACGGTTTGCGAGAAATTTTTAATGCTAGACAAAAAAAGAAAATTAGAAGGATATAATTAAATAAATAGATAGAAAAATAAAATTAAAAACGAAAAAAAAAAATTGTGAGGGGAATATAACATGTAATTAAGTTGGCGGTTCACAAGGAATCTCAGACATCAAACTGTTTTTAATTGAACATAAATAGTACACCCAAATATACAAATGTACAAATAAACATAGCAAGGTAGAACTGAATGTCAATGAAACAACCAGGGATGAGGAAGCAACGGACATCAGGACATTTGTTCTGTATGTAATGAGAAGTTAATAGTGTTACAGGTTTGTGAGAAATTTACAGTGCGAGACAAAAAAAGAAATTAAAAGGAAGTAATTAAATCAATAGATAGACAAATAAGAAATTAAAACGAAAAAAAAAAAAAAAAAATTGCAAGGGGAATGTAACATGTAATCAAGTTGTTTTTTTTTTTTTGTTTTTTTTTTTTACCAAAAAAAAAAGGAACCTCGGACATGGGTAACTATATTTTTTTGTTTTCGGATTTTTCCATAAGTTTTAAGGATTTTTTTTTTTTTTTTTATATTTCAAAATCGTTTATGAAGACATTAAAATTTGGGGAGCATTTTTGCATTCTGTTCTTGTGAATGAAGAACTTGGCCAGGCCTAAAAGAACATTGACACAGAGTTCATCTGTTATGTTGCTTATAAGTAAACAGAATGTTATATCATCTTTTGAGAAGGAAACTGGTGACGATGGAATGAGAAGGAGAAAAAATATATGGTCAGTGGTTTCAATGTTGTCTTCAAAAAATGTACAAATATTATCTTCAAAATTAAAGCGTACCCTCGATAATTCCTTAGATGGGTAGATGTCAGTCATAATTTTGAAGTGGGTCTCTTTTGCCTTGGGGGTATGGGTAGAGTCAGATACATAGTTCGCAGCGTGGCAATCGATTCCTCATCAAATTTATTTAAAATATCCTTTTTTTTTTTTTTGACGTCCAGGGAATAAGTTTCCTGTGAAACATTTCCTAATAAAGGAGTTGCTGCGCTTTCTGTCCACAATTGAGATTCCCTGGAGTGATAGTCGGGGTAACTGTGGTTGTACGGTTCGGTGCGTCATTATATTTTTGGTCAGGAATACAAATTGTCGAGGCAGTGCGTTTCGTAACTTTAGCAACTCTAATATGGGAGGCTTGAATCTGTGTGTAGTACAGAACTGCTCATTGTCCAGAGGACTGCCAGTGTCATCCATCAAGTCAATTATTGACCATATACCTTTCTCAAAGCATTCCTTGTAAAACAGAGGTTTGTTGCCATGCAGTACATATCGATTGTTCCAAACTATTATACTGTGTGGTGAGAAATTGTGTACGTATATCATTTTCCAGTATAATAATATTTGTTTATGGAACTCTGAACATTTGACAGGAATCTTGTTGATATCCAAGTCAGAGATAAGCAGAAGACTCAGGCCGCCGACTTTGTTGAATAAGTAGTTTGGAGTACAATACCAGAAAGAACGATGAGGTTTGATCCAGGATTTCAACCAGTTCACCTTCAATGTCCCATTCAAGCAGTCCGACTCTATCACTTTCAGCCCTCCTTCACTTGTTTCTTTCACCATATGTGATTTTTCTTAGATGGTGTGGTCTGTTCCTCCAGATAAAGTTGAAATTGATTTGGTTAACAGATTTTACGAGTTGATTTGGAGCAGCATTGGAATACGCTGGGTATATACATCTGGATAAACACATCCATTTTAGTCAAATATATCCGGCCTAATATTGATAAATCTCTCTGGAGCCATATATTAGAATTAAGCTTTACTTTGATTCAGTTTAGATTCAATGTTCCTGGATTGATTTAACGTTTGGTCCTTGGATAGGAAAATGCTCAAGTATTTTATTTCTGATTTCATAGAAACATCGCTGATTTCCTTTAGTGGCGAGTCATGCAGCGCAAGAAGTTTGCATTTCTTTAAGTTTAATGACAATCCTGAAGCCTTGGAGAATGTTTTGGTTTTTTTCAGCACTTATTGGGACTTGATGTTCATTTTTCAAAACTAAGGTTGTGTCATCTGCCAGCAGGCTAATAACAATTTCTGTCCCCAACATTACTTCTGTCCCACACGTATACACACACACACACACACACACACACACACACACACACACACACACACACACCTTAATTCCACTCTTTTATATACGCATGTCTGGAGTTCCGGGAGCTCGTTCTCAACGTTCTGGGGATAATCATAGCTGTGCTGATAGCATTGGCCGAAACGTATCCACAACCAAACCAACATTAGCTCATCCACTCATTCACATATGTGTGTGCCCAGAGGTCCGGGAGCTCCAGTCATAAGTCCGGGTGATCTATGTCCGGAGAAGACTCACATTAGCCGGTCTAAGGGGTCCTGCTGCCCCCCAGTTTCCCCGCCTTTGAGAAGAGACACATAACTCCGCTCTTCCGCTTCTCCGCTATGGGCCCTGGTACTCCCGATCCTCCGAACTCAGGTGAATTGCGTGACGTGCTTCTGCTCTACTATAAGCCCCTACACACTTCGAACACGGCTGTTATCACCCTGTTACTGCATTTCAATGACACCCATTTGCTTTCGATCTCAGTGTCTGCCTCCGTACGGAAAAAGCGGGATGGGTGGGGGGGCATAAGCGCATTCGTGGTGTAAGTAATCAGAAGTTAATAGTGTTAACGGTTTGCGAGAAATTTTTAATGCTAGACAAAAAAAGAAAATTAGAAGGATATAATTAAATAAATAGATAGAAAAATAAAATTAAAAACGAAAAAAAAAAATTGTGAGGGGAATATAACATGTAATTAAGTTGGCGGTTCACAAGGAATCTCAGACATCAAACTGTTTTTAATTGAACATAAATAGTACACCCAAATATACAAATGTACAAATAAACATAGCAAGGTAGAACTGAATGTCAATGAAACAACCAGGGATGAGGAAGCAACGGACATCAGGACATTTGTTCTGTATGTAATGAGAAGTTAATAGTGTTACAGGTTTGTGAGAAATTTACAGTGCGAGACAAAAAAAGAAATTAAAAGGAAGTAATTAAATCAATAGATAGACAAATAAGAAATTAAAACGAAAAAATAAAAAAAAAATTGCAAGGGGAATGTAACATGTAATCAAGTTGTTTTTTTTTTTTTGTTTTTTTTTTTTACCAAAAAAAAAAGGAACCTCGGACATGGGTAACTATATTTTTTAGTTTTTGGATTTTTCTATAAGTTTTAAGGATTTTTTTTTTTTTTTTTTATATTTCAAAATCGTTTATGAAGACATTAAAATTTGGGGAGCATTTTTGCATTCTGTTCTTGTGAATGAAGAACTTGGCCAGGCCTAAAAGAACATTGACACAGAGTTCATCTGTTATGTTGCTTATAAGTAAACAGAATGTTATATCATCTTTTGAGAAGGAAACTGGTGACGATGGAATGAGAAGGAGAAAAAATATATGGTCAGTGGTTTCAATGTTGTCTTCACAAAATGTACAAATATTATCTTCAAAATTAAAGCGTACCCTCGATAATTCCTTAGATGGGTAGATGTCAGTCATAATTTTGAAGTGGGTCTCTTTTGCCTTGGGGGTATGGGTAGAGTCAGATACATGGTTCGCAGCGTGGCAATCGATTCCTCATCAAATTTATTTAAAATATCCTTTTTTTTTTTTTTTGACGTCCAGGGAATAAGTTTCCTGTGAAACATTTCCTAATAAAGGAGTTGCCGCGCTTTCTGTCCACAATTGAGATTCCCTGGAGTGATAGTCGGGGTAACTGTGGTTGTACGGTTCGGTGCGTCATTATATTTTTGGTCAGGAATACAAATTGTCGAGGCAGTGCGTTTCGTAACTTTAGCAACTCTAATATGGGAGGCTTGAATCTGTGTGTAGTACAGAACTGCTCATTGTCCAGAGGACTGCCAGTGTCATCCATCAAGTCAATTATCGACCATATACCTTTCTCAAAGCATTCCTTGTAAAACAGAGGTTTGTTGCCATGCAGTACATATCGATTGTTCCAAACTATTATACTGTGTGGTGAGAAATTGTGTACGTATATCATTTTCCAGTATAATAATATTTGTTTATGGAACTCTGAACATTTGACAGGAATCTTGTTGATATCCAAGTCAGAGATAAGCAGAAGACTCAGGCCGCCGACTTTGTTGAATAAGTAGTTTGGAGTACAATACCAGAAAGAACGATGAGGTTTGATCCAGGATTTCAACCAGTTCACCTTCAATGTCCCATTCAAGCAGTCCGACTCTATCACTTTCAGCCCTCCTTCACTTGTTTCTTTCACCATATGTGATTTTTCTTAGATGGTGTGGTCTGTTCCTCCAGATAAAGTTGAAATTGATTTGGTTAACAGATTTTACGAGTTGATTTGGAGCAGCATTGGAATACGCTGGGTATATACATCTGGATAAACGCATCCATTTTAGTCAAATATATCCGGCCTAATATTGATAAATCTCTCTGGAGCCATATATTAGAATTAAGCTTTACTTTGATTCAGTTTAGATTCAATGTTCCTGGATTGATTTAACGTTTGGTCCTTGGATAGGAAAATGCTCAAGTATTTTATTTCTGATTTCATGGAAACATCGCTGATTTCCTTTAGTGGCGAGTCATGCAGCGCAAGAAGTTTGCATTTCTTTAAGTTTAATGACAATCCTGAAGCCTTGGAGAATGTTTTGGTTGTTTTCGGCACTTATTGGGACTTGATGTTCATTTTTCAAAACTAAGGTTGTGTCATCTGCCAGCAGGCTAATAACAATTTCAGTCCCCAGCACGTCTAACTTTTGGATATCGTTGCTCTTTTCAACATAAACGGCTAGCATTTCGGTAGCAATTATAAATAAATAGGGTGAGATGGGGCAACCTTGGGGGATTCCCACATCAACATGGAAGCTCGGAGTGGTGCCGCTTGGCAGGGTGACACAGCTATGAATATTCTCATAGAGCCCACGGATCACATTCCTGAATATTTAACCAAATCCAAAATGTTCGAGCGTTGCTATGATAAATGGATGTTCGACCGAGTCAAAGGCTTTAGAAAAGTCCAAGAAGGATATGCGGCCATTATCTTCAATGCGATACGCCTCTAAACCCATCGCTCGCCCCGACTCGGGGAATCCTAGAGCCTACTTGCACCCCCGCCCTAACTTAACTCCCTCACTCGTGGAGCTCCCTGAGCTCCACACATCCCGGAGCATCACGCCGACTCATTCACATTTGAATGATTGTCTTTATTTTATGTCCGCTAGATAGAGGCATCCGCACATGCGCATCAGTGGAGCTTCAGGCCGGCTGAGGCATGGACTGAAAATCATAAAGACATGTGTGATGAGCTAAAAGGAAGATAAGCATATTTTTATAATAAATGTAAGAAAGAGAGGGTAATGCAGCCTCAGGGCGGCACTGGCCCGTGTCTCTCCAAGCCTGCCTTTGGGGGGGGGGGGGGGGGCACGGAGCAGTGTCTCCCTGTGCCGGTCCCAAGCCCGGATAAATGCAGAGGGTTGCGTCAGGAGGGGCATCCGGCGTAAAACGTTTGCCAAAACCAAACATGCGAGTCAACCATAACTATACCATACCGGATGGGTCGCGGACCGGGTTAACAACGACCGCCATTGGTACTGATGACCTACAGGGTACTAATGGAAATCGGGCTACTGTGGGTCGAAGAACAAGA
>NW_028234027.1:167500-190000 GCF_037954325.1 Fistularia commersonii
TCAGAAGTTAATAGTGTTAACGGTTTGTGAGAAATTTACATTGCTAGACAAAAAAAGAAATTAAAAGGAAATAATTAAATAAATAGATAGACCAATGAAATTAAAACCGAAAAAAAAAAATGCAAGGGGAATACGACATGTAATTAAGTTGGCGATTCACAAGGAATCTCAGACATCAAACTGTATATTTTTTGTTGTTTATATATAAACATATATAAACAAACATATATTGTTTGTTGTTTATTTTTGGGATATATTGAGGAATATTTAATGGAAAGGAGTCACAATCGCTTTTTGACAATGTCGAAGTGTATAGGTGGCTATAGAATTTAAAGTTTTCATTGGAAATGATAGCCTCATCTGTAATTTCCTTGTTGTTAAGACGGGCTTCCGCTTTGCTCCGCTCCTCCTCTCCTCCGCTCTTCCGCTCCGGGCCCTGGAACTCCCGATCCGCGGGACTTCGGTGAATTCCGGGCCAGTTTTTTTGCTCTTCTGCTCTCCTCCCCTCCTCCGCTTCTTCGCTCCCCCGCTTTGGACCCTGGAACTCTTGAACAGGGCCGGGCTTCTGCCCTCCGCCTCTCCTCTGCTCATCCGCTCCAGGCCCTGGCACTCCCTGTGATCCAGTCATTCGCATGTGCGTGCCCGGAGGTCCGGGAGCTCCACTCAAACGTCCGGGGGGGGTAAGGGTAAGGGGTCCTGTCCCTCTCCCCCCCTCCTCGCCGCCTCTGAGAAGAGAAACATCTCCTCCACTCCTCCGCTCCTCCGCTGCGGAACCAGGTATTACCGATCCGCCGGACTCAGGCGAATTGCAGAAAGGGGTTTTGCCGTCCTCCGCTCCTCCGCTCCTCCGTTTCGGGCCCTGGAACTCCCGAACCGCTGGACACAAGCGAATCACGGTCCGGGCTTCTGCTCTCCTCCGCTCCTCACCTCATCCGCTCCAGGCCCTGGTACTCCGTGTCCGCGGGAACCCCCCCCAACCCACAAAAACAAACTCTCACACACACACAAACACACGCACACACACACACACACACACACACACACACAAACACACAAACACACACAGACACACCTGAACTCATCATCGCTGTGCTGATAGCATTGGCCGAAACGTATCCACAACCAAACCAACATTAGCTCATCCAGTCATTCACATATGTGTGTGCCCAGAGGTCCGGGAGCTCCAGTCATAACTCCGGGTGATCTCTGTCCGGAGTAGGCTCACCTTAGCCGGTCTAAGGGGTCCTGCTGCCCCCCAGCTTCCCCGCCTTTGAGAAGAGACACATAACTCCGCTCTTCCGCTTCTCCGCTATGGGCCCTGGTACTCCCGATCCTCCGAACTCAGGTGAATTGCGTGACGTGCTTCTGCTCTCCTATAAGCCCCTACACACTTCGAACACGGCTGTTATCACCCTGTTACTGCATTTCAATGACACCCATTTGCTTTCGATCTCAGTGTCTGCCTCCGTACGGAAAAAGCGGGATGGGTGGGGGGGCATAAGCGCATTCGTGCTGTAAGTAATCAGAAGTTAATAGTGTTAACGGTTTGCGAGAAATTTTTAATGCTAGACAAAAAAAGAAAATTAGAAGGATATAATTAAATAAATAGATAGAAAAATAAAATTAAAAACGAAAAAAAAAAATTGTGAGGGGAATATAACATGTAATTAAGTTGGCGGTTCACAAGGAATCTCAGACATCAAACTGTTTTTAATTGAACATAAATAGTACACCCAAATATACAAATGTACAAATAAACATAGCAAGGTAGAACTGAATGTCAATGAAACAACCAGGGATGAGGAAGCAACGGACATCAGGACATTTGTTCTGTATGTAATGAGAAGTTAATAGTGTTACAGGTTTGTGAGAAATTTACAGTGCGAGACAAAAAAAGAAATTAAAAGGAAGTAATTAAATCAATAGATAGACAAATAAGAAATTAAAACGAAAAAAAAAAAAAAAAATTGCAAGGGGAATGTAACATGTAATCAAGTTGTTTTTTTTGTTTTTTTTTTTTTTTTTACCAAAAAAAAAAGGAACCTCGGACATGGGTAACTATATTTTTTTGTTTTCGGATTTTTCCATAAGTTTTAAGGATTTTTTTTTTTTTTTTTATATTTCAAAATCGTTTATGAAGACATTAGAATTTGGGGAGCATTTTTGCATTCTGTTCTTGTGAATGAAGAACTTGGCCAGGCCTAAAAGAACATTGACACAGAGTTCATCTGTTATGTTGCTTATAAGTAAACAGAATGTTATATCATCTTTTGAGAAGGAAACTGGTGACGATGGAATGAGAAGGAGAAAAAATATATGGTCAGTGGTTTCAATGTTGTCTTCACAAAATGTACAAATATTATCTTCAAAATTAAAGCGTACCCTCGATAATTCCTTAGATGGGTAGATGTCAGTCATAATTTTGAAGTGGGTCTCTTTTGCCTTGGGGGTATGGGTAGAGTCAGATACATAGTTCGCAGCGTGGCAATCGATTCCTCATCAAATTTATTTAAAATATCCTTTTTTTTTTTTTTGACGTCCAGGGAATAAGTTTCCTGTGAAACATTTCCTAATAAAGGAGTTGCCGCGCTTTCTGTCCACAATTGAGATTCCCTGGAGTGATAGTCGGGGTAACTGTGGTTGTACGGTTCGGTGCGTCATTATATTTTTGGTCAGGAATACAAATTGTCGAGGCAGTGCGTTTCGTAACTTTAGCAACTCTAATATGGGAGGCTTGAATCTGTGTGTAGTACAGAACTGCTCATTGTCCAGAGGACTGCCAGTGTCATCCATCAAGTCAATTATCGACCATATACCTTTCTCAAAGCATTCCTTGTAAAACAGAGGTTTGTTGCCATGCAGTACATATCGATTGTTCCAAACTATTATACTGTGTGGTGAGAAATTGTGTACGTATATCATTTTCCAGTATAATAATATTTGTTTATGGAACTCTGAACATTTGACAGGAATCTTGTTGATATCCAAGTCAGAGATAAGCAGAAGACTCAGGCCGCCGACTTTGTTGAATAAGTAGTTTGGAGTACAATACCAGAAAGAACGATGAGGTTTGATCCAGGATTTCAACCAGTTCACCTTCAATGTCCCATTCAAGCAGTCCGACTCTATCACTTTCAGCCCTCCTTCACTTGTTTCTTTCACCATATGTGATTTTTCTTAGATGGTGTGGTCTGTTCCTCCAGATAAAGTTGAAATTGATTTGGTTAACAGATTTTACGAGTTGATTTGGAGCAGCATTGGAATACGCTGGGTATATACATCTGGATAAACACATCCATTTTAGTCAAATATATCCGGCCTAATATTGATAAATCTCTCTGGAGCCATATATTAGAATTAAGCTTTACTTTGATTCAGTTTAGATTCAATGTTCCTGGATTGATTTAACGTTTGGTCCTTGGATAGGAAAATGCTCAAGTATTTTATTTCTGATTTCATAGAAACATCGCTGATTTCCTTTAGTGGCGAGTCATGCAGCGCAAGAAGTTTGCATTTCTTTAAGTTTAATGACAATCCTGAAGCCTTGGAGAATGTTTTGGTTTTTTTCAGCACTTATTGGGACTTGATGTTCATTTTTCAAAACTAAGGTTGTGTCATCTGCCAGCAGGCTAATAACAATTTCTGTCCCCAACATTACTTCTGTCCCACACGTATACACACACACACACACACACACACACACACACACACACCTTAATTCCACTCTTTTATATACGCATGTCTGGAGTTCCGGGAGCTCGTTCTCAACGTTCTGGGGATAATCATAGCTGTGCTGATAGCATTGGCCGAAACGTATCCACAACCAAACCAACATTAGCTCATCCACTCATTCATATATGTGTGTGCCCAGAGGTCCGGGAGCTCCAGTCATAACTCCGGGTGATATCTGTCCGGAGTAGGCTCACATTAGCCGGTCTAAGGGGTCCTGCTGCCCCCCAGCTTCCCCGCCTTTGAGAAGAGACACATAACTCCGCTCTTCCGCTTCTCCGCTATGGGCCCTGGTACTCCCGATCCTCCGAACTCAGGTGAATTGCGTGACGTGCTTCTGCTCTACTATAAGCCCCTACACACTTCGAACACGGCTGTTATCACCCTGTTACTGCATTTCAATGACACCCATTTGCTTTCGATCTCAGTGTCTGCCTCCGTACGGAAAAAGCGGGATGGGTGGGGGGGCATAAGCGCATTCGTGCTGTAAGTAATCAGAAGTTAATAGTGTTAACGGTTTGCGAGAAATTTTTAATGCTAGACAAAAAAAGAAAATTAAAAGGATATAATTAAATAAATAGATAGAAAAATAAAATTAAAAACGAAAAAAAAAAATTGTGAGGGGAATATAACATGTAATTAAGTTGGCGGTTCACAAGGAATCTCAGACATCAAACTGTTTTTAATTGAACATAAATAGTACACCCAAATATACAAATGTACAAATAAACATAGCAAGGTAGAACTGAATGTCAATGAAACAACCAGGGATGAGGAAGCAACGGACATCAGGACATTTGTTCTGTATGTAATGAGAAGTTAATAGTGTTACAGGTTTGTGAGAAATTTACAGTGCGAGACAAAAAAAGAAATTAAAAGGAAGTAATTAAATCAATAGATAGACAAATAAGAAATTAAAACGAAAAAAAAAAAAAAAAATTGCAAGGGGAATGTAACATGTAATCAAGTTGTTTTTTTTTTTTGTTTTTTTTTTTTTACCAAAAAAAAAAGGAACCTCGGACATGGGTAACTATATTTTTTAGTTTTTGGATTTTTCCATAAGTTTTAAGGATTTTTTTTTTTTTTTTTTTATATTTCAAAATCGTTTATGAAGACATTAAAATTTGGGGAGCATTTTTGCATTCTGTTCTTGTGAATGAAGAACTTGGCCAGGCCTAAAAGAACATTGACACAGAGTTCATCTGTTATGTTGCTTATAAGTAAACAGAATGTTATATCATCTTTTGAGAAGGAAACTGGTGACGATGGAATGAGAAGGAGAAAAAATATATGGTCAGTGGTTTCAATGTTGTCTTCACAAAATGTACAAATATTATCTTCAAAATTAAAGCGTACCCTCGATAATTCCTTAGATGGATAGATGTCAGTCATAATTTTGAAGTGGGTCTCTTTTGCCTTGGGGGTATGGGTAGAGTCAGATACATGGTTCGCAGCGTGGCAATCGATTCCTCATCAAATTTATTTAAAATATCCTTTTTTTTTTTTTTGACGTCCAGGGAATAAGTTTCCTGTGAAACATTTCCTAATAAAGGAGTTGCCGCGCTTTCTGTCCACAATTGAGATTCCCTGGAGTGATAGTCGGGGTAACTGTGGTTGTACGGTTCGGTGCGTCATTATATTTTTGGTCAGGAATACAAATTGTCGAGGCAGTGCGTTTCGTAACTTTAGCAACTCTAATATGGGAGGCTTGAATCTGTGTGTAGTACAGAACTGCTCATTGTCCAGAGGACTGCCAGTGTCATCCATCAAGTCAATTATCGACCATATACCTTTCTCAAAGCATTCCTTGTAAAACAGAGGTTTGTTGCCATGCAGTACATATCGATTGTTCCAAACTATTATACTGTGTGGTGAGAAATTGTGTACGTATATCATTTTCCAGTATAATAATATTTGTTTATGGAACTCTGAACATTTGACAGGAATCTTGTTGATATCCAAGTCAGAGATAAGCAGAAGACTCAGGCCGCCGACTTTGTTGAATAAGTAGTTTGGAGTACAATACCAGAAAGAACGATGAGGTTTGATCCAGGATTTCAACCAGTTCACCTTCAATGTCCCATTCAAGCAGTCCGACTCTATCACTTTCAGCCCTCCTTCACTTGTTTCTTTCACCATATGTGATTTTTCTTAGATGGTGTGGTCTGTTCCTCCAGATAAAGTTGAAATTGATTTGGTTAACAGATTTTACGAGTTGATTTGGAGCAGCATTGGAATACGCTGGGTATATACATCTGGATAAACACATCCATTTTAGTCAAATATATCCGGCCTAATATTGATAAATCTCTCTGGAGCCATATATTAGAATTAAGCTTTACTTTGATTCAGTTTAGATTCAATGTTCCTGGATTGATTTAACGTTTGGTCCTTGGATAGGAAAATGCTCAAGTATTTTATTTCTGATTTCATAGAAACATCGCTGATTTCCTTTAGTGGCGAGTCATGCAGCGCAAGAAGTTTGCATTTCTTTAAGTTTAATGACAATCCTGAAGCCTTGGAGAATGTTTTGGTTTTTTTCAGCACTTATTGGGACTTGATGTTCATTTTTCAAAACTAAGGTTGTGTCATCTGCCAGCAGGCTAATAACAATTTCTGTCCCCAACATTACTTCTGTCCCACACGTATACACACACACACACACACACACACACACACACACACCTTAATTCCACTCTTTTATATACGCATGTCTGGAGTTCCGGGAGCTCGTTCTCAACGTTCTGGGGATAATCATAGCTGTGCTGATAGCATTGGCCGAAACGTATCCACAACCAAACCGACATTAGCTCATCCACTCATTCACATATGTGTGTGCCCGGAGGTCCGGGAGCTCCAGTCATAAGTCCGGGTGATCTATGTCCGGAGAAGGCTCACATTAGCCGCTCTAAGGGGTCCTGCTGCCCCCCAGCTTCCCGGCCTTTGAGAAGAGACACATAACTCCGCTCTTCCGCTTCTCCGCTATGGGCCCTGGTACTCCCGATCCTCCGAACTCAGGTGAATTGCGTGACGTGCTTCTGCTCTCCTATAAGCCCCTACACACTTCGAACACGGCTGTTATCACCCTGTTACTGCATTTCAATGACACCCATTTGCTTTCGATCTCAGTGTCTGCCTCCGTACGGAAAAAGCGGGATGGGTGGGGGGGCATAAGCGCATTCGTGGTGTAAGTAATCAGAAGTTAATAGTGTTAACGGTTTGCGAGAAATTTTTAATGCTAGACAAAAAAAGAAAATTAAAAGGATATAATTAAATAAATAGATAGAAAAATAAAATTAAAAACGAAAAAAAAAAATTGTGAGGGGAATATAACATGTAATTAAGTTGGCGGTTCACAAGGAATCTCAGACATCAAACTGTTTTTAATTGAACATAAATAGTACACCCAAATATACAGATGTACAAATAAACATAGCAAGGTAGAACTGAATGTCAATGAAACAACCAGGGATGAGGAAGCAACGGACATCAGGACATTTGTTCTGTATGTAATGAGAAGTTAATAGTGTTACAGGTTTGTGAGAAATTTACAGTGCGAGACAAAAAAAGAAATTAAAAGGAAGTAATTAAATCAATAGATAGACAAATAAGAAATTAAAACGAAAAAAAAAAAAAAAAAATTGCAAGGGGAATGTAACATGTAATCAAGTTGTTTTTTTTTTTTTGTTTTTTTTTTTTACCAAAAAAAAAAGGAACCTCGGACATGGGTAACTATATTTTTTAGTTTTTGGATTTTTCCATAAGTTTTAAGGATTTTTTTTTTTTTTTTTTATATTTCAAAATCGTTTATGAAGACATTAAAATTTGGGGAGCATTTTTGCATTCTGTTCTTGTGAATGAAGAACTTGGCCAGGCCTAAAAGAACATTGACACAGAGTTCATCTGTTATGTTGCTTATAAGTAAACAGAATGTTATATCATCTTTTGAGAAGGAAACTGGTGACGATGGAATGAGAAGGAGAAAAAATATATGGTCAGTGGTTTCAATGTTGTCTTCACAAAATGTACAAATATTATCTTCAAAATTAAAGCGTACCCTCGATAATTCCTTAGATGGGTAGATGTCAGTCATAATTTTGAAGTGGGTCTCTTTTGCCTTGGGGGTATGGGTAGAGTCAGATACATGGTTCGCAGCGTGGCAATCGATTCCTCATCAAATTTATTTAAAATATCCTTTTTTTTTTTTTTGACGTCCAGGGAATAAGTTTCCTGTGAAACATTTCCTAATAAAGGAGTTGCCGCGCTTTCTGTCCACAATTGAGATTCCCTGGAGTGATAGTCGGGGTAACTGTGGTTGTACGGTTCGGTGCGTCATTATATTTTTGGTCAGGAATACAAATTGTCGAGGCAGTGCGTTTCGTAACTTTAGCAACTCTAATATGGGAGGCTTGAATCTGTGTGTAGTACAGAACTGCTCATTGTCCAGAGGACTGCCAGTGTCATCCATCAAGTCAATTATCGACCATATACCTTTCTCAAAGCATTCCTTGTAAAACAGAGGTTTGTTGCCATGCAGTACATATCGATTGTTCCAAACTATTATACTGTGTGGTGAGAAATTGTGTACGTATATCATTTTCCAGTATAATAATATTTGTTTATGGAACTCTGAACATTTGACAGGAATCTTGTTGATATCCAAGTCAGAGATAAGCAGAAGACTCAGGCCGCCGACTTTGTTGAATAAGTAGTTTGGAGTACAATACCAGAAAGAACGATGAGGTTTGATCCAGGATTTCAACCAGTTCACCTTCAATGTCCCATTCAAGCAGTCCGACTCTATCACTTTCAGCCCTCCTTCACTTGTTTCTTTCACCATATGTGATTTTTCTTAGATGGTGTGGTCTGTTCCTCCAGATAAAGTTGAAATTGATTTGGTTAACAGATTTTACGAGTTGATTTGGAGCAGCATTGGAATACGCTGGGTATATACATCTGGATAAACACATCCATTTTAGTCAAATATATCCGGCCTAATATTGATAAATCTCTCTGGAGCCATATATTAGAATTAAGCTTTACTTTGATTCAGTTTAGATTCAATGTTCCTGGATTGATTTAACGTTTGGTCCTTGGATAGGAAAATGCTCAAGTATTTTATTTCTGATTTCATAGAAACATCGCTGATTTCCTTTAGTGGCGAGTCATGCAGCGCAAGAAGTTTGCATTTCTTTAAGTTTAATGACAATCCTGAAGCCTTGGAGAATGTTTTGGTTTTTTTCAGCACTTATTGGGACTTGATGTTCATTTTTCAAAACTAAGGTTGTGTCATCTGCCAGCAGGCTAATAACAATTTCTGTCCCCAACATTACTTCTGTCCCACACGTATACACACACACACACACACACACACACACACACACACACCTTAATTCCACTCTTTTATATACGCATGTCTGGAGTTCCGGGAGCTCGTTCTCAACGTTCTGGGGATAATCATAGCTGTGCTGATAGCATTGGCCGAAACGTATCCACAACCAAACCAACATTAGCTCATCCACTCATTCATATATGTGTGTGCCCAGAGGTCCGGGAGCTCCAGTCATAACTCCGGGTGATATCTGTCCGGAGTAGGCTCACATTAGCCGGTCTAAGGGGTCCTGCTGCCCCCCAGCTTCCCCGCCTTTGAGAAGAGACACATAACTCCGCTCTTCCGCTTCTCCGCTATGGGCCCTGGTACTCCCGATCCTCCGAACTCAGGTGAATTGCGTGACGTGCTTCTGCTCTACTATAAGCCCCTACACACTTCGAACACGGCTGTTATCACCCTGTTACTGCATTTCAATGACACCCATTTGCTTTCGATCTCAGTGTCTGCCTCCGTACGGAAAAAGCGGGATGGGTGGGGGGGCATAAGCGCATTCGTGCTGTAAGTAATCAGAAGTTAATAGTGTTAACGGTTTGCGAGAAATTTTTAATGCTAGACAAAAAAAGAAAATTAAAAGGATATAATTAAATAAATAGATAGAAAAATAAAATTAAAAACGAAAAAAAAAAATTGTGAGGGGAATATAACATGTAATTAAGTTGGCGGTTCACAAGGAATCTCAGACATCAAACTGTTTTTAATTGAACATAAATAGTACACCCAAATATACAGATGTACAAATAAACATAGCAAGGTAGAACTGAATGTCAATGAAACAACCAGGGATGAGGAAGCAACGGACATCAGGACATTTGTTCTGTATGTAATGAGAAGTTAATAGTGTTACAGGTTTGTGAGAAATTTACAGTGCGAGACAAAAAAAGAAATTAAAAGGAAGTAATTAAATCAATAGATAGACAAATAAGAAATTAAAACGAAAAAAAAAAAAAAAAAATTGCAAGGGGAATGTAACATGTAATCAAGTTGTTTTTTTTTTTTGTTTTTTTTTTTTTACCAAAAAAAAAAGGAACCTCGGACATGGGTAACTATATTTTTTAGTTTTTGGATTTTTCCATAAGTTTTAAGGATTTTTTTTTTTTTTTTTTTATATTTCAAAATCGTTTATGAAGACATTAAAATTTGGGGAGCATTTTTGCATTCTGTTCTTGTGAATGAAGAACTTGGCCAGGCCTAAAAGAACATTGACACAGAGTTCATCTGTTATGTTGCTTATAAGTAAACAGAATGTTATATCATCTTTTGAGAAGGAAACTGGTGACGATGGAATGAGAAGGAGAAAAAATATATGGTCAGTGGTTTCAATGTTGTCTTCACAAAATGTACAAATATTATCTTCAAAATTAAAGCGTACCCTCGATAATTCCTTAGATGGGTAGATGTCAGTCATAATTTTGAAGTGGGTCTCTTTTGCCTTGGGGGTATGGGTAGAGTCAGATACATGGTTCGCAGCGTGGCAATCGATTCCTCATCAAATTTATTTAAAATATCCTTTTTTTTTTTTTTGACGTCCAGGGAATAAGTTTCCTGTGAAACATTTCCTAATAAAGGAGTTGCCGCGCTTTCTGTCCACAATTGAGATTCCCTGGAGTGATAGTCGGGGTAACTGTGGTTGTACGGTTCGGTGCGTCATTATATTTTTGGTCAGGAATACAAATTGTCGAGGCAGTGCGTTTCGTAACTTTAGCAACTCTAATATGGGAGGCTTGAATCTGTGTGTAGTACAGAACTGCTCATTGTCCAGAGGACTGCCAGTGTCATCCATCAAGTCAATTATCGACCATATACCTTTCTCAAAGCATTCCTTGTAAAACAGAGGTTTGTTGCCATGCAGTACATATCGATTGTTCCAAACTATTATACTGTGTGGTGAGAAATTGTGTACGTATATCATTTTCCAGTATAATAATATTTGTTTATGGAACTCTGAACATTTGACAGGAATCTTGTTGATATCCAAGTCAGAGATAAGCAGAAGACTCAGGCCGCCGACTTTGTTGAATAAGTAGTTTGGAGTACAATACCAGAAAGAACGATGAGGTTTGATCCAGGATTTCAACCAGTTCACCTTCAATGTCCCATTCAAGCAGTCCGACTCTATCACTTTCAGCCCTCCTTCACTTGTTTCTTTCACCATATGTGATTTTTCTTAGATGGTGTGGTCTGTTCCTCCAGATAAAGTTGAAATTGATTTGGTTAACAGATTTTACGAGTTGATTTGGAGCAGCATTGGAATACGCTGGGTATATACATCTGGATAAACACATCCATTTTAGTCAAATATATCCGGCCTAATATTGATAAATCTCTCTGGAGCCATATATTAGAATTAAGCTTTACTTTGATTCAGTTTAGATTCAATGTTCCTGGATTGATTTAACGTTTGGTCCTTGGATAGGAAAATGCTCAAGTATTTTATTTCTGATTTCATAGAAACATCGCTGATTTCCTTTAGTGGCGAGTCATGCAGCGCAAGAAGTTTGCATTTCTTTAAGTTTAATGACAATCCTGAAGCCTTGGAGAATGTTTTGGTTTTTTTCAGCACTTATTGGGACTTGATGTTCATTTTTCAAAACTAAGGTTGTGTCATCTGCCAGCAGGCTAATAACAATTTCTGTCCCCAACATTACTTCTGTCCCACACGTATACACACACACACACACACACACACACACACACACACACCTTAATTCCACTCTTTTATATACGCATGTCTGGAGTTCCGGGAGCTCGTTCTCAACGTTCTGGGGATAATCATAGCTGTGCTGATAGCATTGGCCGAAACGTATCCACAACCAAACCAACATTAGCTCATCCACTCATTCATATATGTGTGTGCCCAGAGGTCCGGGAGCTCCAGTCATAACTCCGGGTGATATCTGTCCGGAGTAGGCTCACATTAGCCGGTCTAAGGGGTCCTGCTGCCCCCCAGCTTCCCCGCCTTTGAGAAGAGACACATAACTCCGCTCTTCCGCTTCTCCGCTATGGGCCCTGGTACTCCCGATCCTCCGAACTCAGGTGAATTGCGTGACGTGCTTCTGCTCTACTATAAGCCCCTACACACTTCGAACACGGCTGTTATCACCCTGTTACTGCATTTCAATGACACCCATTTGCTTTCGATCTCAGTGTCTGCCTCCGTACGGAAAAAGCGGGATGGGTGGGGGGGCATAAGCGCATTCGTGCTGTAAGTAATCAGAAGTTAATAGTGTTAACGGTTTGCGAGAAATTTTTAATGCTAGACAAAAAAAGAAAATTAAAAGGATATAATTAAATAAATAGATAGAAAAATAAAATTAAAAACGAAAAAAAAAAATTGTGAGGGGAATATAACATGTAATTAAGTTGGCGGTTCACAAGGAATCTCAGACATCAAACTGTTTTTAATTGAACATAAATAGTACACCCAAATATACAAATGTACAAATAAACATAGCAAGGTAGAACTGAATGTCAATGAAACAACCAGGGATGAGGAAGCAACGGACATCAGGACATTTGTTCTGTATGTAATGAGAAGTTAATAGTGTTACAGGTTTGTGAGAAATTTACAGTGCGAGACAAAAAAAGACATTAAAAGGAAGTAATTAAATCAATAGATAGACAAATAAGAAATTAAAACGAAAAAAAAAAAAAAAAATTGCAAGGGGAATGTAACATGTAATCAAGTTGTTTTTTTTTTTTTGTTTTTTTTTTTTTACCAAAAAAAAAAGGAACCTCGGACATGGGTAACTATATTTTTTAGTTTTTGGATTTTTCCATAAGTTTTAAGGATTTTTTTTTTTTTTTTTTTATATTTCAAAATCGTTTATGAAGACATTAAAATTTGGGGAGCATTTTTGCATTCTGTTCTTGTGAATGAAGAACTTGGCCAGGCCTAAAAGAACATTGACACAGAGTTCATCTGTTATGTTGCTTATAAGTAAACAGAATGTTATATCATCTTTTGAGAAGGAAACTGGTGACGATGGAATGAGAAGGAGAAAAAATATATGGTCAGTGGTTTCAATGTTGTCTTCACAAAATGTACAAATATTATCTTCAAAATTAAAGCGTACCCTCGATAATTCCTTAGATGGGTAGATGTCAGTCATAATTTTGAAGTGGGTCTCTTTTGCCTTGGGGGTATGGGTAGAGTCAGATACATGGTTCGCAGCGTGGCAATCGATTCCTCATCAAATTTATTTAAAATATCCTTTTTTTTTTTTTTGACGTCCAGGGAATAAGTTTCCTGTGAAACATTTCCTAATAAAGGAGTTGCCGCGCTTTCTGTCCACAATTGAGATTCCCTGGAGTGATAGTCGGGGTAACTGTGGTTGTACGGTTCGGTGCGTCATTATATTTTTGGTCAGGAATACAAATTGTCGAGGCAGTGCGTTTCGTAACTTTAGCAACTCTAATATGGGAGGCTTGAATCTGTGTGTAGTACAGAACTGCTCATTGTCCAGAGGACTGCCAGTGTCATCCATCAAGTCAATTATCGACCATATACCTTTCTCAAAGCATTCCTTGTAAAACAGAGGTTTGTTGCCATGCAGTACATATCGATTGTTCCAAACTATTATACTGTGTGGTGAGAAATTGTGTACGTATATCATTTTCCAGTATAATAATATTTGTTTATGGAACTCTGAACATTTGACAGGAATCTTGTTGATATCCAAGTCAGAGATAAGCAGAAGACTCAGGCCGCCGACTTTGTTGAATAAGTAGTTTGGAGTACAATACCAGAAAGAACGATGAGGTTTGATCCAGGATTTCAACCAGTTCACCTTCAATGTCCCATTCAAGCAGTCCGACTCTATCACTTTCAGCCCTCCTTCACTTGTTTCTTTCACCATATGTGATTTTTCTTAGATGGTGTGGTCTGTTCCTCCAGATAAAGTTGAAATTGATTTGGTTAACAGATTTTACGAGTTGATTTGGAGCAGCATTGGAATACGCTGGGTATATACATCTGGATAAACACATCCATTTTAGTCAAATATATCCGGCCTAATATTGATAAATCTCTCTGGAGCCATATATTAGAATTAAGCTTTACTTTGATTCAGTTTAGATTCAATGTTCCTGGATTGATTTAACGTTTGGTCCTTGGATAGGAAAATGCTCAAGTATTTTATTTCTGATTTCATAGAAACATCGCTGATTTCCTTTAGTGGCGAGTCATGCAGCGCAAGAAGTTTGCATTTCTTTAAGTTTAATGACAATCCTGAAGCCTTGGAGAATGTTTTGGTTTTTTTCAGCACTTATTGGGACTTGATGTTCATTTTTCAAAACTAAGGTTGTGTCATCTGCCAGCAGGCTAATAACAATTTCTGTCCCCAACATTACTTCTGTCCCACACGTATACACACACACACACACACACACACACACACACACACCTTAATTCCACTCTTTTATATACGCATGTCTGGAGTTCCGGGAGCTCGTTCTCAACGTTCTGGGGATAATCATAGCTGTGCTGATAGCATTGGCCGAAACGTATCCACAACCAAACCGACATTAGCTCATCCACTCATTCACATATGTGTGTGCCCGGAGGTCCGGGAGCTCCAGTCATAAGTCCGGGTGATCTATGTCCGGAGAAGGCTCACATTAGCCGCTCTAAGGGGTCCTGCTGCCCCCCAGCTTCCCGGCCTTTGAGAAGAGACACATAACTCCGCTCTTCCGCTTCTCCGCTATGGGCCCTGGTACTCCCGATCCTCCGAACTCAGGTGAATTGCGTGACGTGCTTCTGCTCTCCTATAAGCCCCTACACACTTCGAACACGGCTGTTATCACCCTGTTACTGCATTTCAATGACACCCATTTGCTTTCGATCTCAGTGTCTGCCTCCGTACGGAAAAAGCGGGATGGGTGGGGGGGCATAAGCGCATTCGTGGTGTAAGTAATCAGAAGTTAATAGTGTTAACGGTTTGCGAGAAATTTTTAATGCTAGACAAAAAAAGAAAATTAAAAGGATATAATTAAATAAATAGATAGAAAAATAAAATTAAAAACGAAAAAAAAAAATTGTGAGGGGAATATAACATGTAATTAAGTTGGCGGTTCACAAGGAATCTCAGACATCAAACTGTTTTTAATTGAACATAAATAGTACACCCAAATATACAGATGTACAAATAAACATAGCAAGGTAGAACTGAATGTCAATGAAACAACCAGGGATGAGGAAGCAACGGACATCAGGACATTTGTTCTGTATGTAATGAGAAGTTAATAGTGTTACAGGTTTGTGAGAAATTTACAGTGCGAGACAAAAAAAGAAATTAAAAGGAAGTAATTAAATCAATAGATAGACAAATAAGAAATTAAAACGAAAAAAAAAAAAAAAAAATTGCAAGGGGAATGTAACATGTAATCAAGTTGTTTTTTTTTTTTTGTTTTTTTTTTTTACCAAAAAAAAAAGGAACCTCGGACATGGGTAACTATATTTTTTAGTTTTTGGATTTTTCCATAAGTTTTAAGGATTTTTTTTTTTTTTTTTTATATTTCAAAATCGTTTATGAAGACATTAAAATTTGGGGAGCATTTTTGCATTCTGTTCTTGTGAATGAAGAACTTGGCCAGGCCTAAAAGAACATTGACACAGAGTTCATCTGTTATGTTGCTTATAAGTAAACAGAATGTTATATCATCTTTTGAGAAGGAAACTGGTGACGATGGAATGAGAAGGAGAAAAAATATATGGTCAGTGGTTTCAATGTTGTCTTCACAAAATGTACAAATATTATCTTCAAAATTAAAGCGTACCCTCGATAATTCCTTAGATGGGTAGATGTCAGTCATAATTTTGAAGTGGGTCTCTTTTGCCTTGGGGGTATGGGTAGAGTCAGATACATGGTTCGCAGCGTGGCAATCGATTCCTCATCAAATTTATTTAAAATATCCTTTTTTTTTTTTTTGACGTCCAGGGAATAAGTTTCCTGTGAAACATTTCCTAATAAAGGAGTTGCCGCGCTTTCTGTCCACAATTGAGATTCCCTGGAGTGATAGTCGGGGTAACTGTGGTTGTACGGTTCGGTGCGTCATTATATTTTTGGTCAGGAATACAAATTGTCGAGGCAGTGCGTTTCGTAACTTTAGCAACTCTAATATGGGAGGCTTGAATCTGTGTGTAGTACAGAACTGCTCATTGTCCAGAGGACTGCCAGTGTCATCCATCAAGTCAATTATCGACCATATACCTTTCTCAAAGCATTCCTTGTAAAACAGAGGTTTGTTGCCATGCAGTACATATCGATTGTTCCAAACTATTATACTGTGTGGTGAGAAATTGTGTACGTATATCATTTTCCAGTATAATAATATTTGTTTATGGAACTCTGAACATTTGACAGGAATCTTGTTGATATCCAAGTCAGAGATAAGCAGAAGACTCAGGCCGCCGACTTTGTTGAATAAGTAGTTTGGAGTACAATACCAGAAAGAACGATGAGGTTTGATCCAGGATTTCAACCAGTTCACCTTCAATGTCCCATTCAAGCAGTCCGACTCTATCACTTTCAGCCCTCCTTCACTTGTTTCTTTCACCATATGTGATTTTTCTTAGATGGTGTGGTCTGTTCCTCCAGATAAAGTTGAAATTGATTTGGTTAACAGATTTTACGAGTTGATTTGGAGCAGCATTGGAATACGCTGGGTATATACATCTGGATAAACACATCCATTTTAGTCAAATATATCCGGCCTAATATTGATAAATCTCTCTGGAGCCATATATTAGAATTAAGCTTTACTTTGATTCAGTTTAGATTCAATGTTCCTGGATTGATTTAACGTTTGGTCCTTTGGTCCTTGGATAGGAAAATGCTCAAGTATTTTATTTCTGATTTCATAGAAACATCGCTGATTTCCTTTAGTGGCGAGTCATGCAGCGCAAGAAGTTTGCATTTCTTTAAGTTTAATGACAATCCTGAAGCCTTGGAGAATGTTTTGGTTTTTTTCAGCACTTATTGGGACTTGATGTTCATTTTTCAAAACTAAGGTTGTGTCATCTGCCAGCAGGCTAATAACAATTTCTGTCCCCAACATTACTTCTGTCCCACACGTATACACACACACACACACACACACACACACACACACACCTTAATTCCACTCTTTTATATACGCATGTCTGGAGTTCCGGGAGCTCGTTCTCAACGTTCTGGGGATAATCATAGCTGTGCTGATAGCATTGGCCGAAACGTATCCACAACCAAACCGACATTAGCTCATCCACTCATTCACATATGTGTGTGCCCGGAGGTCCGGGAGCTCCAGTCATAAGTCCGGGTGATCTATGTCCGGAGAAGGCTCACATTAGCCGCTCTAAGGGGTCCTGCTGCCCCCCAGCTTCCCGGCCTTTGAGAAGAGACACATAACTCCGCTCTTCCGCTTCTCCGCTATGGGCCCTGGTACTCCCGATCCTCCGAACTCAGGTGAATTGCGTGACGTGCTTCTGCTCTCCTATAAGCCCCTACACACTTCGAACACGGCTGTTATCACCCTGTTACTGCATTTCAATGACACCCATTTGCTTTCGATCTCAGTGTCTGCCTCCGTACGGAAAAAGCGGGATGGGTGGGGGGGCATAAGCGCATTCGTGGTGTAAGTAATCAGAAGTTAATAGTGTTAACGGTTTGCGAGAAATTTTTAATGCTAGACAAAAAAAGAAAATTAAAAGGATATAATTAAATAAATAGATAGAAAAATAAAATTAAAAACGAAAAAAAAAAATTGTGAGGGGAATATAACATGTAATTAAGTTGGCGGTTCACAAGGAATCTCAGACATCAAACTGTTTTTAATTGAACATAAATAGTACACCCAAATATACAGATGTACAAATAAACATAGCAAGGTAGAACTGAATGTCAATGAAACAACCAGGGATGAGGAAGCAACGGACATCAGGACATTTGTTCTGTATGTAATGAGAAGTTAATAGTGTTACAGGTTTGTGAGAAATTTACAGTGCGAGACAAAAAAAGAAATTAAAAGGAAGTAATTAAATCAATAGATAGACAAATAAGAAATTAAAACGAAAAAAAAAAAAAAAAAATTGCAAGGGGAATGTAACATGTAATCAAGTTGTTTTTTTTTTTTTGTTTTTTTTTTTTACCAAAAAAAAAAGGAACCTCGGACATGGGTAACTATATTTTTTAGTTTTTGGATTTTTCCATAAGTTTTAAGGATTTTTTTTTTTTTTTTTTATATTTCAAAATCGTTTATGAAGACATTAAAATTTGGGGAGCATTTTTGCATTCTGTTCTTGTGAATGAAGAACTTGGCCAGGCCTAAAAGAACATTGACACAGAGTTCATCTGTTATGTTGCTTATAAGTAAACAGAATGTTATATCATCTTTTGAGAAGGAAACTGGTGACGATGGAATGAGAAGGAGAAAAAATATATGGTCAGTGGTTTCAATGTTGTCTTCACAAAATGTACAAATATTATCTTCAAAATTAAAGCGTACCCTCGATAATTCCTTAGATGGGTAGATGTCAGTCATAATTTTGAAGTGGGTCTCTTTTGCCTTGGGGGTATGGGTAGAGTCAGATACATGGTTCGCAGCGTGGCAATCGATTCCTCATCAAATTTATTTAAAATATCCTTTTTTTTTTTTTTGACGTCCAGGGAATAAGTTTCCTGTGAAACATTTCCTAATAAAGGAGTTGCCGCGCTTTCTGTCCACAATTGAGATTCCCTGGAGTGATAGTCGGGGTAACTGTGGTTGTACGGTTCGGTGCGTCATTATATTTTTGGTCAGGAATACAAATTGTCGAGGCAGTGCGTTTCGTAACTTTAGCAACTCTAATATGGGAGGCTTGAATCTGTGTGTAGTACAGAACTGCTCATTGTCCAGAGGACTGCCAGTGTCATCCATCAAGTCAATTATCGACCATATACCTTTCTCAAAGCATTCCTTGTAAAACAGAGGTTTGTTGCCATGCAGTACATATCGATTGTTCCAAACTATTATACTGTGTGGTGAGAAATTGTGTACGTATATCATTTTCCAGTATAATAATATTTGTTTATGGAACTCTGAACATTTGACAGGAATCTTGTTGATATCCAAGTCAGAGATAAGCAGAAGACTCAGGCCGCCGACTTTGTTGAATAAGTAGTTTGGAGTACAATACCAGAAAGAACGATGAGGTTTGATCCAGGATTTCAACCAGTTCACCTTCAATGTCCCATTCAAGCAGTCCGACTCTATCACTTTCAGCCCTCCTTCACTTGTTTCTTTCACCATATGTGATTTTTCTTAGATGGTGTGGTCTGTTCCTCCAGATAAAGTTGAAATTGATTTGGTTAACAGATTTTACGAGTTGATTTGGAGCAGCATTGGAATACGCTGGGTATATACATCTGGATAAACACATCCATTTTAGTCAAATATATCCGGCCTAATATTGATAAATCTCTCTGGAGCCATATATTAGAATTAAGCTTTACTTTGATTCAGTTTAGATTCAATGTTCCTGGATTGATTTAACGTTTGGTCCTTGGATAGGAAAATGCTCAAGTATTTTATTTCTGATTTCATGGAAACATCGCTGATTTCCTTTAGTGGCGAGTCATGCAGCGCAAGAAGTTTGCATTTCTTTAAGTTTAATGACAATCCTGAAGCCTTGGAGAATGTTTTGGTTGTTTTCAGCACTTATTGGGACTTGATGTTCATTTTTCAAAACTAAGGTTGTGTCATCTGCCAGCAGGCTAATAACAATTTCTGTCCCCAACATTACTTCTGTCCCACACGTATACACACACACACACACACACACACACACACACACACACACACACCTTAATTCCACTCTTTTATATACGCATGTCTGGAGTTCCGGGAGCTCGTTCTCAACGTTCTGGGGATAATCATAGCTGTGCTGATAGCATTGGCCGAAACGTATCCACAACCAAACCGACATTAGCTCATCCACTCATTCACATATGTGTGTGCCCGGAGGTCCGGGAGCTCCAGTCATAAGTCCGGGTGATCTATGTCCGGAGAAGGCTCACATTAGCCGCTCTAAGGGGTCCTGCTGCCCCCCAGCTTCCCGGCCTTTGAGAAGAGACACATAACTCCGCTCTTCCGCTTCTCCGCTATGGGCCCTGGTACTCCCGATCCTCCGAACTCAGGTGAATTGCGTGACGTGCTTCTGCTCTCCTATAAGCCCCTACACACTTCGAACACGGCTGTTATCACCCTGTTACTGCATTTCAATGACACCCATTTGCTTTCGATCTCAGTGTCTGCCTCCGTACGGAAAAAGCGGGATGGGTGGGGGGGCATAAGCGCATTCGTGGTGTAAGTAATCAGAAGTTAATAGTGTTAACGGTTTGCGAGAAATTTTTAATGCTAGACAAAAAAAGAAAATTAGAAGGATATAATTAAATAAATAGATAGAAAAATAAAATTAAAAACGAAAAAAAAAAATTGTGAGGGGAATATAACATGTAATTAAGTTGGCGGTTCACAAGGAATCTCAGACATCAAACTGTTTTTAATTGAACATAAATAGTACACCCAAATATACAAATGTACAAATAAACATAGCAAGGTAGAACTGAATGTCAATGAAACAACCAGGGATGAGGAAGCAACGGACATCAGGACATTTGTTCTGTATGTAATGAGAAGTTAATAGTGTTACAGGTTTGTGAGAAATTTACAGTGCGAGACAAAAAAAGAAATTAAAAGGAAGTAATTAAATCAATAGATAGACAAATAAGAAATTAAAACGAAAAAAAAAAAAAAAAATTGCAAGGGGAATGTAACATGTAATCAAGTTGTTTTTTTTTTTTTGTTTTTTTTTTTTTACCAAAAAAAAAAGGAACCTCGGACATGGGTAACTATATTTTTTAGTTTTTGGATTTTTCCATAAGTTTTAAGGATTTTTTTTTTTTTTTTTTTATATTTCAAAATCGTTTAATGAAGACATTAAAATTTGGGGAGCATTTTTGCATTCTGTTCTTGTGAATGAAGAACTTGGCCAGGCCTAAAAGAACATTGACACAGAGTTCATCTGTTATGTTGCTTATAAGTAAACAGAATGTTATATCATCTTTTGAGAAGGAAACTGGTGACGATGGAATGAGAAGGAGAAAAAATATATGGTCAGTGGTTTCAATGTTGTCTTCACAAAATGTACAAATATTATCTTCAAAATTAAAGCGTACCCTCGATAATTCCTTAGATGGGTAGATGTCAGTCATAATTTTGAAGTGGGTCTCTTTTGCCTTGGGGGTATGGGTAGAGTCAGATACATGGTTCGCAGCGTGGCAATCGATTCCTCATCAAATTTATTTAAAATATCCTTTTTTTTTTTTTTGACGTCCAGGGAATAAGTTTCCTGTGAAACATTTCCTAATAAAGGAGTTGCCGCGCTTTCTGTCCACAATTGAGATTCCCTGGAGTGATAGTCGGGGTAACTGTGGTTGTACGGTTCGGTGCGTCATTATATTTTTGGTCAGGAATACAAATTGTCGAGGCAGTGCGTTTCGTAACTTTAGCAACTCTAATATGGGAGGCTTGAATCTGTGTGTAGTACAGAACTGCTCATTGTCCAGAGGACTGCCAGTGTCATCCATCAAGTCAATTATCGACCATATACCTTTCTCAAAGCATTCCTTGTAAAACAGAGGTTTGTTGCCATGCAGTACATATCGATTGTTCCAAACTATTATACTGTGTGGTGAGAAATTGTGTACGTATATCATTTTCCAGTATAATAATATTTGTTTATGGAACTCTGAACATTTGACAGGAATCTTGTTGATATCCAAGTCAGAGATAAGCAGAAGACTCAGGCCGCCGACTTTGTTGAATAAGTAGTTTGGAGTACAATACCAGAAAGAACGATGAGGTTTGATCCAGGATTTCAACCAGTTCACCTTCAATGTCCCATTCAAGCAGTCCGACTCTATCACTTTCAGCCCTCCTTCACTTGTTTCTTTCACCATATGTGATTTTTCTTAGATGGTGTGGTCTGTTCCTCCAGATAAAGTTGAAATTGATTTGGTTAACAGATTTTACGAGTTGATTTGGAGCAGCATTGGAATACGCTGGGTATATACATCTGGATAAACACATCCATTTTAGTCAAATATATCCGGCCTAATATTGATAAATCTCTCTGGAGCCATATATTAGAATTAAGCTTTACTTTGATTCAGTTTAGATTCAATGTTCCTGGATTGATTTAACGTTTGGTCCTTGGATAGGAAAATGCTCAAGTATTTTATTTCTGATTTCATGGAAACATCGCTGATTTCCTTTAGTGGCGAGTCATGCAGCGCAAGAAGTTTGCATTTCTTTAAGTTTAATGACAATCCTGAAGCCTTGGAGAATGTTTTGGTTGTTTT
>NW_028234027.1:202500-230000 GCF_037954325.1 Fistularia commersonii
TAAGCGCATTCGTGCTGTAAGTAATCAGAAGTTAATAGTGTTAACGGTTTGCGAGAAATTTTTAATGCTAGACAAAAAAAGAAAATTAAAAGGATATAATTAAATAAATAGATAGAAAAATAAAATTAAAAACGAAAAAAAAAAATTGTGAGGGGAATATAACATGTAATTAAGTTGGCGGTTCACAAGGAATCTCAGACATCAAACTGTTTTTAATTGAACATAAATAGTACACCCAAATATACAAATGTACAAATAAACATAGCAAGGTAGAACTGAATGTCAATGAAACAACCAGGGATGAGGAAGCAACGGACATCAGGACATTTGTTCTGTATGTAATGAGAAGTTAATAGTGTTACAGGTTTGTGAGAAATTTACAGTGCGAGACAAAAAAAGAAATTAAAAGGAAGTAATTAAATCAATAGATAGACAAATAAGAAATTAAAACGAAAAAAAAAAAAAAAAATTGCAAGGGGAATGTAACATGTAATCAAGTTGTTTTTTTTTTTTGTTTTTTTTTTTTTACCAAAAAAAAAAGGAACCTCGGACATGGGTAACTATATTTTTTAGTTTTTGGATTTTTCCATAAGTTTTAAGGATTTTTTTTTTTTTTTTTTATATTTCAAAATCGTTTATGAAGACATTAAAATTTGGGGAGCATTTTTGCATTCTGTTCTTGTGAATGAAGAACTTGGCCAGGCCTAAAAGAACATTGACACAGAGTTCATCTGTTATGTTGCTTATAAGTAAACAGAATGTTATATCATCTTTTGAGAAGGAAACTGGTGACGATGGAATGAGAAGGAGAAAAAATATATGGTCAGTGGTTTCAATGTTGTCTTCACAAAATGTACAAATATTATCTTCAAAATTAAAGCGTACCCTCGATAATTCCTTAGATGGGTAGATGTCAGTCATAATTTTGAAGTGGGTCTCTTTTGCCTTGGGGGTATGGGTAGAGTCAGATACATGGTTCGCAGCGTGGCAATCGATTCCTCATCAAATTTATTTAAAATATCCTTTTTTTTTTTTTTGACGTCCAGGGAATAAGTTTCCTGTGAAACATTTCCTAATAAAGGAGTTGCCGCGCTTTCTGTCCACAATTGAGATTCCCTGGAGTGATAGTCGGGGTAACTGTGGTTGTACGGTTCGGTGCGTCATTATATTTTTGGTCAGGAATACAAATTGTCGAGGCAGTGCGTTTCGTAACTTTAGCAACTCTAATATGGGAGGCTTGAATCTGTGTGTAGTACAGAACTGCTCATTGTCCAGAGGACTGCCAGTGTCATCCATCAAGTCAATTATCGACCATATACCTTTCTCAAAGCATTCCTTGTAAAACAGAGGTTTGTTGCCATGCAGTACATATCGATTGTTCCAAACTATTATACTGTGTGGTGAGAAATTGTGTACGTATATCATTTTCCAGTATAATAATATTTGTTTATGGAACTCTGAACATTTGACAGGAATCTTGTTGATATCCAAGTCAGAGATAAGCAGAAGACTCAGGCCGCCGACTTTGTTGAATAAGTAGTTTGGAGTACAATACCAGAAAGAACGATGAGGTTTGATCCAGGATTTCAACCAGTTCACCTTCAATGTCCCATTCAAGCAGTCCGACTCTATCACTTTCAGCCCTCCTTCACTTGTTTCTTTCACCATATGTGATTTTTCTTAGATGGTGTGGTCTGTTCCTCCAGATAAAGTTGAAATTGATTTGGTTAACAGATTTTACGAGTTGATTTGGAGCAGCATTGGAATACGCTGGGTATATACATCTGGATAAACACATCCATTTTAGTCAAATATATCCGGCCTAATATTGATAAATCTCTCTGGAGCCATATATTAGAATTAAGCTTTACTTTGATTCAGTTTAGATTCAATGTTCCTGGATTGATTTAACATTTGGTCCTTGGATAGGAAAATGCTCAAGTATTTTATTTCTGATTTCATAGAAACATCGCTGATTTCCTTTAGTGGCGAGTCATGCAGCGCAAGAAGTTTGCATTTCTTTAAGTTTAATGACAATCCTGAAGCCTTGGAGAATGTTTTGGTTTTTTTCAGCACTTATTGGGACTTGATGTTCATTTTTCAAAACTAAGGTTGTGTCATCTGCCAGCAGGCTAATAACAATTTCTGTCCCCAACATTACTTCTGTCCCACACGTATACACACACACACACACACACACACACACACACACACCTTAATTCCACTCTTTTATATACGCATGTCTGGAGTTCCGGGAGCTCGTTCTCAACGTTCTGGGGATAATCATAGCTGTGCTGATAGCATTGGCCGAAACGTATCCACAACCAAACCGACATTAGCTCATCCACTCATTCACATATGTGTGTGCCCGGAGGTCCGGGAGCTCCAGTCATAAGTCCGGGTGATCTATGTCCGGAGAAGGCTCACATTAGCCGCTCTAAGGGGTCCTGCTGCCCCCCAGCTTCCCGGCCTTTGAGAAGAGACACATAACTCCGCTCTTCCGCTTCTCCGCTATGGGCCCTGGTACTCCCGATCCTCCGAACTCAGGTGAATTGCGTGACGTGCTTCTGCTCTCCTATAAGCCCCTACACACTTCGAACACGGCTGTTATCACCCTGTTACTGCATTTCAATGACACCCATTTGCTTTCGATCTCAGTGTCTGCCTCCGTACGGAAAAAGCGGGATGGGTGGGGGGGCATAAGCGCATTCGTGGTGTAAGTAATCAGAAGTTAATAGTGTTAACGGTTTGCGAGAAATTTTTAATGCTAGACAAAAAAAGAAAATTAAAAGGATATAATTAAATAAATAGATAGAAAAATAAAATTAAAAACGAAAAAAAAAAATTGTGAGGGGAATATAACATGTAATTAAGTTGGCGGTTCACAAGGAATCTCAGACATCAAACTGTTTTTAATTGAACATAAATAGTACACCCAAATATACAGATGTACAAATAAACATAGCAAGGTAGAACTGAATGTCAATGAAACAACCAGGGATGAGGAAGCAACGGACATCAGGACATTTGTTCTGTATGTAATGAGAAGTTAATAGTGTTACAGGTTTGTGAGAAATTTACAGTGCGAGACAAAAAAAGAAATTAAAAGGAAGTAATTAAATCAATAGATAGACAAATAAGAAATTAAAACGAAAAAAAAAAAAAAAAAATTGCAAGGGGAATGTAACATGTAATCAAGTTGTTTTTTTTTTTTTGTTTTTTTTTTTTACCAAAAAAAAAAGGAACCTCGGACATGGGTAACTATATTTTTTAGTTTTTGGATTTTTCCATAAGTTTTAAGGATTTTTTTTTTTTTTTTTTATATTTCAAAATCGTTTATGAAGACATTAAAATTTGGGGAGCATTTTTGCATTCTGTTCTTGTGAATGAAGAACTTGGCCAGGCCTAAAAGAACATTGACACAGAGTTCATCTGTTATGTTGCTTATAAGTAAACAGAATGTTATATCATCTTTTGAGAAGGAAACTGGTGACGATGGAATGAGAAGGAGAAAAAATATATGGTCAGTGGTTTCAATGTTGTCTTCACAAAATGTACAAATATTATCTTCAAAATTAAAGCGTACCCTCGATAATTCCTTAGATGGGTAGATGTCAGTCATAATTTTGAAGTGGGTCTCTTTTGCCTTGGGGGTATGGGTAGAGTCAGATACATGGTTCGCAGCGTGGCAATCGATTCCTCATCAAATTTATTTAAAATATCCTTTTTTTTTTTTTTGACGTCCAGGGAATAAGTTTCCTGTGAAACATTTCCTAATAAAGGAGTTGCCGCGCTTTCTGTCCACAATTGAGATTCCCTGGAGTGATAGTCGGGGTAACTGTGGTTGTACGGTTCGGTGCGTCATTATATTTTTGGTCAGGAATACAAATTGTCGAGGCAGTGCGTTTCGTAACTTTAGCAACTCTAATATGGGAGGCTTGAATCTGTGTGTAGTACAGAACTGCTCATTGTCCAGAGGACTGCCAGTGTCATCCATCAAGTCAATTATCGACCATATACCTTTCTCAAAGCATTCCTTGTAAAACAGAGGTTTGTTGCCATGCAGTACATATCGATTGTTCCAAACTATTATACTGTGTGGTGAGAAATTGTGTACGTATATCATTTTCCAGTATAATAATATTTGTTTATGGAACTCTGAACATTTGACAGGAATCTTGTTGATATCCAAGTCAGAGATAAGCAGAAGACTCAGGCCGCCGACTTTGTTGAATAAGTAGTTTGGAGTACAATACCAGAAAGAACGATGAGGTTTGATCCAGGATTTCAACCAGTTCACCTTCAATGTCCCATTCAAGCAGTCCGACTCTATCACTTTCAGCCCTCCTTCACTTGTTTCTTTCACCATATGTGATTTTTCTTAGATGGTGTGGTCTGTTCCTCCAGATAAAGTTGAAATTGATTTGGTTAACAGATTTTACGAGTTGATTTGGAGCAGCATTGGAATACGCTGGGTATATACATCTGGATAAACACATCCATTTTAGTCAAATATATCCGGCCTAATATTGATAAATCTCTCTGGAGCCATATATTAGAATTAAGCTTTACTTTGATTCAGTTTAGATTCAATGTTCCTGGATTGATTTAACGTTTGGTCCTTGGATAGGAAAATGCTCAAGTATTTTATTTCTGATTTCATAGAAACATCGCTGATTTCCTTTAGTGGCGAGTCATGCAGCGCAAGAAGTTTGCATTTCTTTAAGTTTAATGACAATCCTGAAGCCTTGGAGAATGTTTTGGTTTTTTTCAGCACTTATTGGGACTTGATGTTCATTTTTCAAAACTAAGGTTGTGTCATCTGCCAGCAGGCTAATAACAATTTCTGTCCCCAACATTACTTCTGTCCCACACGTATACACACACACACACACACACACACACACACACACACCTTAATTCCACTCTTTTATATACGCATGTCTGGAGTTCCGGGAGCTCGTTCTCAACGTTCTGGGGATAATCATAGCTGTGCTGATAGCATTGGCCGAAACGTATCCACAACCAAACCAACATTAGCTCATCCACTCATTCATATATGTGTGTGCCCAGAGGTCCGGGAGCTCCAGTCATAACTCCGGGTGATATCTGTCCGGAGTAGGCTCACATTAGCCGGTCTAAGGGGTCCTGCTGCCCCCCAGCTTCCCCGCCTTTGAGAAGAGACACATAACTCCGCTCTTCCGCTTCTCCGCTATGGGCCCTGGTACTCCCGATCCTCCGAACTCAGGTGAATTGCGTGACGTGCTTCTGCTCTACTATAAGCCCCTACACACTTCGAACACGGCTGTTATCACCCTGTTACTGCATTTCAATGACACCCATTTGCTTTCGATCTCAGTGTCTGCCTCCGTACGGAAAAAGCGGGATGGGTGGGGGGGCATAAGCGCATTCGTGCTGTAAGTAATCAGAAGTTAATAGTGTTAACGGTTTGCGAGAAATTTTTAATGCTAGACAAAAAAAGAAAATTAAAAGGATATAATTAAATAAATAGATAGAAAAATAAAATTAAAAACGAAAAAAAAAAATTGTGAGGGGAATATAACATGTAATTAAGTTGGCGGTTCACAAGGAATCTCAGACATCAAACTGTTTTTAATTGAACATAAATAGTACACCCAAATATACAAATGTACAAATAAACATAGCAAGGTAGAACTGAATGTCAATGAAACAACCAGGGATGAGGAAGCAACGGACATCAGGACATTTGTTCTGTATGTAATGAGAAGTTAATAGTGTTACAGGTTTGTGAGAAATTTACAGTGCGAGACAAAAAAAGAAATTAAAAGGAAGTAATTAAATCAATAGATAGACAAATAAGAAATTAAAACGAAAAAAAAAAAAAAAATTGCAAGGGGAATGTAACATGTAATCAAGTTGTTTTTTTTTTTTTGTTTTTTTTTTTTTACCAAAAAAAAAAGGAACCTCGGACATGGGTAACTATATTTTTTAGTTTTTGGATTTTTCCATAAGTTTTAAGGATTTTTTTTTTTTTTTTTTTATATTTCAAAATCGTTTATGAAGACATTAAAATTTGGGGAGCATTTTTGCATTCTGTTCTTGTGAATGAAGAACTTGGCCAGGCCTAAAAGAACATTGACACAGAGTTCATCTGTTATGTTGCTTATAAGTAAACAGAATGTTATATCATCTTTTGAGAAGGAAACTGGTGACGATGGAATGAGAAGGAGAAAAAATATATGGTCAGTGGTTTCAATGTTGTCTTCACAAAATGTACAAATATTATCTTCAAAATTAAAGCGTACCCTCGATAATTCCTTAGATGGGTAGATGTCAGTCATAATTTTGAAGTGGGTCTCTTTTGCCTTGGGGGTATGGGTAGAGTCAGATACATAGTTCGCAGCGTGGCAATCGATTCCTCATCAAATTTATTTAAAATATCCTTTTTTTTTTTTTTGACGTCCAGGGAATAAGTTTCCTGTGAAACATTTCCTAATAAAGGAGTTGCCGCGCTTTCTGTCCACAATTGAGATTCCCTGGAGTGATAGTCGGGGTAACTGTGGTTGTACGGTTCGGTGCGTCATTATATTTTTGGTCAGGAATACAAATTGTCGAGGCAGTGCGTTTCGTAACTTTAGCAACTCTAATATGGGAGGCTTGAATCTGTGTGTAGTACAGAACTGCTCATTGTCCAGAGGACTGCCAGTGTCATCCATCAAGTCAATTATCGACCATATACCTTTCTCAAAGCATTCCTTGTAAAACAGAGGTTTGTTGCCATGCAGTACATATCGATTGTTCCAAACTATTATACTGTGTGGTGAGAAATTGTGTACGTATATCATTTTCCAGTATAATAATATTTGTTTATGGAACTCTGAACATTTGACAGGAATCTTGTTGATATCCAAGTCAGAGATAAGCAGAAGACTCAGGCCGCCGACTTTGTTGAATAAGTAGTTTGGAGTACAATACCAGAAAGAACGATGAGGTTTGATCCAGGATTTCAACCAGTTCACCTTCAATGTCCCATTCAAGCAGTCCGACTCTATCACTTTCAGCCCTCCTTCACTTGTTTCTTTCACCATATGTGATTTTTCTTAGATGGTGTGGTCTGTTCCTCCAGATAAAGTTGAAATTGATTTGGTTAACAGATTTTACGAGTTGATTTGGAGCAGCATTGGAATACGCTGGGTATATACATCTGGATAAACACATCCATTTTAGTCAAATATATCCGGCCTAATATTGATAAATCTCTCTGGAGCCATATATTAGAATTAAGCTTTACTTTGATTCAGTTTAGATTCAATGTTCCTGGATTGATTTAACGTTTGGTCCTTGGATAGGAAAATGCTCAAGTATTTTATTTCTGATTTCATAGAAACATCGCTGATTTCCTTTAGTGGCGAGTCATGCAGCGCAAGAAGTTTGCATTTCTTTAAGTTTAATGACAATCCTGAAGCCTTGGAGAATGTTTTGGTTTTTTTCAGCACTTATTGGGACTTGATGTTCATTTTTCAAAACTAAGGTTGTGTCATCTGCCAGCAGGCTAATAACAATTTCTGTCCCCAACATTACTTCTGTCCCACACGTATACACACACACACACACACACACACACACACACACACCTTAATTCCACTCTTTTATATACGCATGTCTGGAGTTCCGGGAGCTCGTTCTCAACGTTCTGGGGATAATCATAGCTGTGCTGATAGCATTGGCCGAAACGTATCCACAACCAAACCGACATTAGCTCATCCACTCATTCACATATGTGTGTGCCCGGAGGTCCGGGAGCTCCAGTCATAAGTCCGGGTGATCTATGTCCGGAGAAGGCTCACATTAGCCGCTCTAAGGGGTCCTGCTGCCCCCCAGCTTCCCGGCCTTTGAGAAGAGACACATAACTCCGCTCTTCCGCTTCTCCGCTATGGGCCCTGGTACTCCCGATCCTCCGAACTCAGGTGAATTGCGTGACGTGCTTCTGCTCTCCTATAAGCCCCTACACACTTCGAACACGGCTGTTATCACCCTGTTACTGCATTTCAATGACACCCATTTGCTTTCGATCTCAGTGTCTGCCTCCGTACGGAAAAAGCGGGATGGGTGGGGGGGCATAAGCGCATTCGTGGTGTAAGTAATCAGAAGTTAATAGTGTTAACGGTTTGCGAGAAATTTTTAATGCTAGACAAAAAAAGAAAATTAAAAGGATATAATTAAATAAATAGATAGAAAAATAAAATTAAAAACGAAAAAAAAAAATTGTGAGGGGAATATAACATGTAATTAAGTTGGCGGTTCACAAGGAATCTCAGACATCAAACTGTTTTTAATTGAACATAAATAGTACACCCAAATATACAGATGTACAAATAAACATAGCAAGGTAGAACTGAATGTCAATGAAACAACCAGGGATGAGGAAGCAACGGACATCAGGACATTTGTTCTGTATGTAATGAGAAGTTAATAGTGTTACAGGTTTGTGAGAAATTTACAGTGCGAGACAAAAAAAGAAATTAAAAGGAAGTAATTAAATCAATAGATAGACAAATAAGAAATTAAAACGAAAAAAAAAAAAAAAAATTGCAAGGGGAATGTAACATGTAATCAAGTTGTTTTTTTTTTTTTGTTTTTTTTTTTTACCAAAAAAAAAAGGAACCTCGGACATGGGTAACTATATTTTTTAGTTTTTGGATTTTTCCATAAGTTTTAAGGATTTTTTTTTTTTTTTTTTATATTTCAAAATCGTTTATGAAGACATTAAAATTTGGGGAGCATTTTTGCATTCTGTTCTTGTGAATGAAGAACTTGGCCAGGCCTAAAAGAACATTGACACAGAGTTCATCTGTTATGTTGCTTATAAGTAAACAGAATGTTATATCATCTTTTGAGAAGGAAACTGGTGACGATGGAATGAGAAGGAGAAAAAATATATGGTCAGTGGTTTCAATGTTGTCTTCACAAAATGTACAAATATTATCTTCAAAATTAAAGCGTACCCTCGATAATTCCTTAGATGGGTAGATGTCAGTCATAATTTTGAAGTGGGTCTCTTTTGCCTTGGGGGTATGGGTAGAGTCAGATACATGGTTCGCAGCGTGGCAATCGATTCCTCATCAAATTTATTTAAAATATCCTTTTTTTTTTTTTTGACGTCCAGGGAATAAGTTTCCTGTGAAACATTTCCTAATAAAGGAGTTGCCGCGCTTTCTGTCCACAATTGAGATTCCCTGGAGTGATAGTCGGGGTAACTGTGGTTGTACGGTTCGGTGCGTCATTATATTTTTGGTCAGGAATACAAATTGTCGAGGCAGTGCGTTTCGTAACTTTAGCAACTCTAATATGGGAGGCTTGAATCTGTGTGTAGTACAGAACTGCTCATTGTCCAGAGGACTGCCAGTGTCATCCATCAAGTCAATTATCGACCATATACCTTTCTCAAAGCATTCCTTGTAAAACAGAGGTTTGTTGCCATGCAGTACATATCGATTGTTCCAAACTATTATACTGTGTGGTGAGAAATTGTGTACGTATATCATTTTCCAGTATAATAATATTTGTTTATGGAACTCTGAACATTTGACAGGAATCTTGTTGATATCCAAGTCAGAGATAAGCAGAAGACTCAGGCCGCCGACTTTGTTGAATAAGTAGTTTGGAGTACAATACCAGAAAGAACGATGAGGTTTGATCCAGGATTTCAACCAGTTCACCTTCAATGTCCCATTCAAGCAGTCCGACTCTATCACTTTCAGCCCTCCTTCACTTGTTTCTTTCACCATATGTGATTTTTCTTAGATGGTGTGGTCTGTTCCTCCAGATAAAGTTGAAATTGATTTGGTTAACAGATTTTACGAGTTGATTTGGAGCAGCATTGGAATACGCTGGGTATATACATCTGGATAAACACATCCATTTTAGTCAAATATATCCGGCCTAATATTGATAAATCTCTCTGGAGCCATATATTAGAATTAAGCTTTACTTTGATTCAGTTTAGATTCAATGTTCCTGGATTGATTTAACGTTTGGTCCTTGGATAGGAAAATGCTCAAGTATTTTATTTCTGATTTCATAGAAACATCGCTGATTTCCTTTAGTGGCGAGTCATGCAGCGCAAGAAGTTTGCATTTCTTTAAGTTTAATGACAATCCTGAAGCCTTGGAGAATGTTTTGGTTTTTTTCAGCACTTATTGGGACTTGATGTTCATTTTTCAAAACTAAGGTTGTGTCATCTGCCAGCAGGCTAATAACAATTTCTGTCCCCAACATTACTTCTGTCCCACACGTATACACACACACACACACACACACACACACACACACACACCTTAATTCCACTCTTTTATATACGCATGTCTGGAGTTCCGGGAGCTCGTTCTCAACGTTCTGGGGATAATCATAGCTGTGCTGATAGCATTGGCCGAAACGTATCCACAACCAAACCAACATTAGCTCATCCACTCATTCATATATGTGTGTGCCCAGAGGTCCGGGAGCTCCAGTCATAACTCCGGGTGATATCTGTCCGGAGTAGGCTCACATTAGCCGGTCTAAGGGGTCCTGCTGCCCCCCAGCTTCCCCGCCTTTGAGAAGAGACACATAACTCCGCTCTTCCGCTTCTCCGCTATGGGCCCTGGTACTCCCGATCCTCCGAACTCAGGTGAATTGCGTGACGTGCTTCTGCTCTACTATAAGCCCCTACACACTTCGAACACGGCTGTTATCACCCTGTTACTGCATTTCAATGACACCCATTTGCTTTCGATCTCAGTGTCTGCCTCCGTACGGAAAAAGCGGGATGGGTGGGGGGGCATAAGCGCATTCGTGGTGTAAGTAATCAGAAGTTAATAGTGTTAACGGTTTGCGAGAAATTTTTAATGCTAGACAAAAAAAGAAAATTAAAAGGATATAATTAAATAAATAGATAGAAAAATAAAATTAAAAACGAAAAAAAAAAATTGTGAGGGGAATATAACATGTAATTAAGTTGGCGGTTCACAAGGAATCTCAGACATCAAACTGTTTTTAATTGAACATAAATAGTACACCCAAATATACAAATGTACAAATAAACATAGCAAGGTAGAACTGAATGTCAATGAAACAACCAGGGATGAGGAAGCAACGGACATCAGGACATTTGTTCTGTATGTAATGAGAAGTTAATAGTGTTACAGGTTTGTGAGAAATTTACAGTGCGAGACAAAAAAAGAAATTAAAAGGAAGTAATTAAATCAATAGATAGACAAATAAGAAATTAAAACGAAAAAAAAAAAAAAAATTGCAAGGGGAATGTAACATGTAATCAAGTTGTTTTTTTTTTTTTGTTTTTTTTTTTTTACCAAAAAAAAAAGGAACCTCGGACATGGGTAACTATATTTTTTAGTTTTTGGATTTTTCCATAAGTTTTAAGGATTTTTTTTTTTTTTTTTTTATATTTCAAAATCGTTTATGAAGACATTAAAATTTGGGGAGCATTTTTGCATTCTGTTCTTGTGAATGAAGAACTTGGCCAGGCATAAAAGAACATTGACACAGAGTTCATCTGTTATGTTGCTTATAAGTAAACAGAATGTTATATCATCTTTTGAGAAGGAAACTGGTGACGATGGAATGAGAAGGAGAAAAAATATATGGTCAGTGGTTTCAATGTTGTCTTCACAAAATGTACAAATATTATCTTCAAAATTAAAGCGTACCCTCGATAATTCCTTAGATGGGTAGATGTCAGTCATAATTTTGAAGTGGGTCTCTTTTGCCTTGGGGGTATGGGTAGAGTCAGATACATAGTTCGCAGCGTGGCAATCGATTCCTCATCAAATTTATTTAAAATATCCTTTTTTTTTTTTTTGACGTCCAGGGAATAAGTTTCCTGTGAAACATTTCCTAATAAAGGAGTTGCCGCGCTTTCTGTCCACAATTGAGATTCCCTGGAGTGATAGTCGGGGTAACTGTGGTTGTACGGTTCGGTGCGTCATTATATTTTTGGTCAGGAATACAAATTGTCGAGGCAGTGCGTTTCGTAACTTTAGCAACTCTAATATGGGAGGCTTGAATCTGTGTGTAGTACAGAACTGCTCATTGTCCAGAGGACTGCCAGTGTCATCCATCAAGTCAATTATCGACCATATACCTTTCTCAAAGCATTCCTTGTAAAACAGAGGTTTGTTGCCATGCAGTACATATCGATTGTTCCAAACTATTATACTGTGTGGTGAGAAATTGTGTACGTATATCATTTTCCAGTATAATAATATTTGTTTATGGAACTCTGAACATTTGACAGGAATCTTGTTGATATCCAAGTCAGAGATAAGCAGAAGACTCAGGCCGCCGACTTTGTTGAATAAGTAGTTTGGAGTACAATACCAGAAAGAACGATGAGGTTTGATCCAGGATTTCAACCAGTTCACCTTCAATGTCCCATTCAAGCAGTCCGACTCTATCACTTTCAGCCCTCCTTCACTTGTTTCTTTCACCATATGTGATTTTTCTTAGATGGTGTGGTCTGTTCCTCCAGATAAAGTTGAAATTGATTTGGTTAACAGATTTTACGAGTTGATTTGGAGCAGCATTGGAATACGCTGGGTATATACATCTGGATAAACACATCCATTTTAGTCAAATATATCCGGCCTAATATTGATAAATCTCTCTGGAGCCATATATTAGAATTAAGCTTTACTTTGATTCAGTTTAGATTCAATGTTCCTGGATTGATTTAACGTTTGGTCCTTGGATAGGAAAATGCTCAAGTATTTTATTTCTGATTTCATAGAAACATCGCTGATTTCCTTTAGTGGCGAGTCATGCAGCGCAAGAAGTTTGCATTTCTTTAAGTTTAATGACAATCCTGAAGCCTTGGAGAATGTTTTGGTTTTTTTCAGCACTTATTGGGACTTGATGTTCATTTTTCAAAACTAAGGTTGTGTCATCTGCCAGCAGGCTAATAACAATTTCTGTCCCCAACATTACTTCTGTCCCACACGTATACACACACACACACACACACACACACACACACACACACACCTTAATTCCACTCTTTTATATACGCATGTCTGGAGTTCCGGGAGCTCGTTCTCAACGTTCTGGGGATAATCATAGCTGTGCTGATAGCATTGGCCGAAACGTATCCACAACCAAACCAACATTAGCTCATCCACTCATTCATATATGTGTGTGCCCAGAGGTCCGGGAGCTCCAGTCATAACTCCGGGTGATATCTGTCCGGAGTAGGCTCACATTAGCCGGTCTAAGGGGTCCTGCTGCCCCCCAGCTTCCCCGCCTTTGAGAAGAGACACATAACTCCGCTCTTCCGCTTCTCCGCTATGGGCCCTGGTACTCCCGATCCTCCGAACTCAGGTGAATTGCGTGACGTGCTTCTGCTCTACTATAAGCCCCTACACACTTCGAACACGGCTGTTATCACCCTGTTACTGCATTTCAATGACACCCATTTGCTTTCGATCTCAGTGTCTGCCTCCGTACGGAAAAAGCGGGATGGGTGGGGGGGCATAAGCGCATTCGTGCTGTAAGTAATCAGAAGTTAATAGTGTTAACGGTTTGCGAGAAATTTTTAATGCTAGACAAAAAAAGAAAATTAAAAGGATATAATTAAATAAATAGATAGAAAAATAAAATTAAAAACGAAAAAAAAAAATTGTGAGGGGAATATAACATGTAATTAAGTTGGCGGTTCACAAGGAATCTCAGACATCAAACTGTTTTTAATTGAACATAAATAGTACACCCAAATATACAGATGTACAAATAAACATAGCAAGGTAGAACTGAATGTCAATGGAACAACCAGGGATGAGGAAGCAACGGACATCAGGACATTTGTTCTGTATGTAATGAGAAGTTAATAGTGTTACAGGTTTGTGAGAAATTTACAGTGCGAGACAAAAAAAGAAATTAAAAGGAAGTAATTAAATCAATAGATAGACAAATAAGAAATTAAAACAAAAAAAAAAAAAAAAAATTGCAAGGGGAATGTAACATGTAATCAAGTTGTTTTTTTTTTTTTGTTTTTTTTTTTTACCAAAAAAAAAAGGAACCTCGGACATGGGTAACTATATTTTTTAGTTTTTGGATTTTTCCATAAGTTTTAAGGATTTTTTTTTTTTTTTTTTATATTTCAAAATCGTTTATGAAGACATTAAAATTTGGGGAGCATTTTTGCATTCTGTTCTTGTGAATGAAGAACTTGGCCAGGCCTAAAAGAACATTGACACAGAGTTCATCTGTTATGTTGCTTATAAGTAAACAGAATGTTATATCATCTTTTGAGAAGGAAACTGGTGACGATGGAATGAGAAGGAGAAAAAATATATGGTCAGTGGTTTCAATGTTGTCTTCACAAAATGTACAAATATTATCTTCAAAATTAAAGCGTACCCTCGATAATTCCTTAGATGGGTAGATGTCAGTCATAATTTTGAAGTGGGTCTCTTTTGCCTTGGGGGTATGGGTAGAGTCAGATACATGGTTCGCAGCGTGGCAATCGATTCCTCATCAAATTTATTTAAAATATCCTTTTTTTTTTTTTTGACGTCCAGGGAATAAGTTTCCTGTGAAACATTTCCTAATAAAGGAGTTGCCGCGCTTTCTGTCCACAATTGAGATTCCCTGGAGTGATAGTCGGGGTAACTGTGGTTGTACGGTTCGGTGCGTCATTATATTTTTGGTCAGGAATACAAATTGTCGAGGCAGTGCGTTTCGTAACTTTAGCAACTCTAATATGGGAGGCTTGAATCTGTGTGTAGTACAGAACTGCTCATTGTCCAGAGGACTGCCAGTGTCATCCATCAAGTCAATTATCGACCATATACCTTTCTCAAAGCATTCCTTGTAAAACAGAGGTTTGTTGCCATGCAGTACATATCGATTGTTCCAAACTATTATACTGTGTGGTGAGAAATTGTGTACGTATATCATTTTCCAGTATAATAATATTTGTTTATGGAACTCTGAACATTTGACAGGAATCTTGTTGATATCCAAGTCAGAGATAAGCAGAAGACTCAGGCCGCCGACTTTGTTGAATAAGTAGTTTGGAGTACAATACCAGAAAGAACGATGAGGTTTGATCCAGGATTTCAACCAGTTCACCTTCAATGTCCCATTCAAGCAGTCCGACTCTATCACTTTCAGCCCTCCTTCACTTGTTTCTTTCACCATATGTGATTTTTCTTAGATGGTGTGGTCTGTTCCTCCAGATAAAGTTGAAATTGATTTGGTTAACAGATTTTACGAGTTGATTTGGAGCAGCATTGGAATACGCTGGGTATATACATCTGGATAAACACATCCATTTTAGTCAAATATATCCGGCCTAATATTGATAAATCTCTCTGGAGCCATATATTAGAATTAAGCTTTACTTTGATTCAGTTTAGATTCAATGTTCCTGGATTGATTTAACGTTTGGTCCTTGGATAGGAAAATGCTCAAGTATTTTATTTCTGATTTCATAGAAACATCGCTGATTTCCTTTAGTGGCGAGTCATGCAGCGCAAGAAGTTTGCATTTCTTTAAGTTTAATGACAATCCTGAAGCCTTGGAGAATGTTTTGGTTTTTTTCAGCACTTATTGGGACTTGATGTTCATTTTTCAAAACTAAGGTTGTGTCATCTGCCAGCAGGCTAATAACAATTTCTGTCCCCAACATTACTTCTGTCCCACACGTATACACACACACACACACACACACACACACACACACACACCTTAATTCCACTCTTTTATATACGCATGTCTGGAGTTCCGGGAGCTCGTTCTCAACGTTCTGGGGATAATCATAGCTGTGCTGATAGCATTGGCCGAAACGTATCCACAACCAAACCAACATTAGCTCATCCACTCATTCATATATGTGTGTGCCCAGAGGTCCGGGAGCTCCAGTCATAACTCCGGGTGATATCTGTCCGGAGTAGGCTCACATTAGCCGGTCTAAGGGGTCCTGCTGCCCCCCAGCTTCCCCGCCTTTGAGAAGAGACACATAACTCCGCTCTTCCGCTTCTCCGCTATGGGCCCTGGTACTCCCGATCCTCCGAACTCAGGTGAATTGCGTGACGTGCTTCTGCTCTACTATAAGCCCCTACACACTTCGAACACGGCTGTTATCACCCTGTTACTGCATTTCAATGACACCCATTTGCTTTCGATCTCAGTGTCTGCCTCCGTACGGAAAAAGCGGGATGGGTGGGGGGGCATAAGCGCATTCGTGCTGTAAGTAATCAGAAGTTAATAGTGTTAACGGTTTGCGAGAAATTTTTAATGCTAGACAAAAAAAGAAAATTAAAAGGATATAATTAAATAAATAGATAGAAAAATAAAATTAAAAACGAAAAAAAAAAATTGTGAGGGGAATATAACATGTAATTAAGTTGGCGGTTCACAAGGAATCTCAGACATCAAACTGTTTTTAATTGAACATAAATAGTACACCCAAATATACAAATGTACAAATAAACATAGCAAGGTAGAACTGAATGTCAATGAAACAACCAGGGATGAGGAAGCAACGGACATCAGGACATTTGTTCTGTATGTAATGAGAAGTTAATAGTGTTACAGGTTTGTGAGAAATTTACAGTGCGAGACAAAAAAAGACATTAAAAGGAAGTAATTAAATCAATAGATAGACAAATAAGAAATTAAAACGAAAAAAAAAAAAAAAAATTGCAAGGGGAATGTAACATGTAATCAAGTTGTTTTATTTTTTTTGTTTTTTTTTTTTTACCAAAAAAAAAAGGAACCTCGGACATGGGTAACTATATTTTTTAGTTTTTGGATTTTTCCATAAGTTTTAAGGATTTTTTTTTTTTTTTTTTTATATTTCAAAATCGTTTATGAAGACATTAAAATTTGGGGAGCATTTTTGCATTCTGTTCTTGTGAATGAAGAACTTGGCCAGGCCTAAAAGAACATTGACACAGAGTTCATCTGTTATGTTGCTTATAAGTAAACAGAATGTTATATCATCTTTTGAGAAGGAAACTGGTGACGATGGAATGAGAAGGAGAAAAAATATATGGTCAGTGGTTTCAATGTTGTCTTCACAAAATGTACAAATATTATCTTCAAAATTAAAGCGTACCCTCGATAATTCCTTAGATGGGTAGATGTCAGTCATAATTTTGAAGTGGGTCTCTTTTGCCTTGGGGGTATGGGTAGAGTCAGATACATGGTTCGCAGCGTGGCAATCGATTCCTCATCAAATTTATTTAAAATATCCTTTTTTTTTTTTTTGACGTCCAGGGAATAAGTTTCCTGTGAAACATTTCCTAATAAAGGAGTTGCCGCGCTTTCTGTCCACAATTGAGATTCCCTGGAGTGATAGTCGGGGTAACTGTGGTTGTACGGTTCGGTGCGTCATTATATTTTTGGTCAGGAATACAAATTGTCGAGGCAGTGCGTTTCGTAACTTTAGCAACTCTAATATGGGAGGCTTGAATCTGTGTGTAGTACAGAACTGCTCATTGTCCAGAGGACTGCCAGTGTCATCCATCAAGTCAATTATCGACCATATACCTTTCTCAAAGCATTCCTTGTAAAACAGAGGTTTGTTGCCATGCAGTACATATCGATTGTTCCAAACTATTATACTGTGTGGTGAGAAATTGTGTACGTATATCATTTTCCAGTATAATAATATTTGTTTATGGAACTCTGAACATTTGACAGGAATCTTGTTGATATCCAAGTCAGAGATAAGCAGAAGACTCAGGCCGCCGACTTTGTTGAATAAGTAGTTTGGAGTACAATACCAGAAAGAACGATGAGGTTTGATCCAGGATTTCAACCAGTTCACCTTCAATGTCCCATTCAAGCAGTCCGACTCTATCACTTTCAGCCCTCCTTCACTTGTTTCTTTCACCATATGTGATTTTTCTTAGATGGTGTGGTCTGTTCCTCCAGATAAAGTTGAAATTGATTTGGTTAACAGATTTTACGAGTTGATTTGGAGCAGCATTGGAATACGCTGGGTATATACATCTGGATAAACACATCCATTTTAGTCAAATATATCCGGCCTAATATTGATAAATCTCTCTGGAGCCATATATTAGAATTAAGCTTTACTTTGATTCAGTTTAGATTCAATGTTCCTGGATTGATTTAACGTTTGGTCCTTGGATAGGAAAATGCTCAAGTATTTTATTTCTGATTTCATAGAAACATCGCTGATTTCCTTTAGTGGCGAGTCATGCAGCGCAAGAAGTTTGCATTTCTTTAAGTTTAATGACAATCCTGAAGCCTTGGAGAATGTTTTGGTTTTTTTCAGCACTTATTGGGACTTGATGTTCATTTTTCAAAACTAAGGTTGTGTCATCTGCCAGCAGGCTAATAACAATTTCTGTCCCCAACATTACTTCTGTCCCACACGTATACACACACACACACACACACACACACACACACACACCTTAATTCCACTCTTTTATATACGCATGTCTGGAGTTCCGGGAGCTCGTTCTCAACGTTCTGGGGATAATCATAGCTGTGCTGATAGCATTGGCCGAAACGTATCCACAACCAAACCGACATTAGCTCATCCACTCATTCACATATGTGTGTGCCCGGAGGTCCGGGAGCTCCAGTCATAAGTCCGGGTGATCTATGTCCGGAGAAGGCTCACATTAGCCGCTCTAAGGGGTCCTGCTGCCCCCCAGCTTCCCGGCCTTTGAGAAGAGACACATAACTCCGCTCTTCCGCTTCTCCGCTATGGGCCCTGGTACTCCCGATCCTCCGAACTCAGGTGAATTGCGTGACGTGCTTCTGCTCTCCTATAAGCCCCTACACACTTCGAACACGGCTGTTATCACCCTGTTACTGCATTTCAATGACACCCATTTGCTTTCGATCTCAGTGTCTGCCTCCGTACGGAAAAAGCGGGATGGGTGGGGGGGCATAAGCGCATTCGTGGTGTAAGTAATCAGAAGTTAATAGTGTTAACGGTTTGCGAGAAATTTTTAATGCTAGACAAAAAAAGAAAATTAAAAGGATATAATTAAATAAATAGATAGAAAAATAAAATTAAAAACGAAAAAAAAAAATTGTGAGGGGAATATAACATGTAATTAAGTTGGCGGTTCACAAGGAATCTCAGACATCAAACTGTTTTTAATTGAACATAAATAGTACACCCAAATATACAGATGTACAAATAAACATAGCAAGGTAGAACTGAATGTCAATGAAACAACCAGGGATGAGGAAGCAACGGACATCAGGACATTTGTTCTGTATGTAATGAGAAGTTAATAGTGTTACAGGTTTGTGAGAAATTTACAGTGCGAGACAAAAAAAGAAATTAAAAGGAAGTAATTAAATCAATAGATAGACAAATAAGAAATTAAAACGAAAAAAAAAAAAAAAAAAATTGCAAGGGGAATGTAACATGTAATCAAGTTGTTTTTTTTTTTTTGTTTTTTTTTTTTACCAAAAAAAAAAGGAACCTCGGACATGGGTAACTATATTTTTTAGTTTTTGGATTTTTCCATAAGTTTTAAGGATTTTTTTTTTTTTTTTTTATATTTCAAAATCGTTTATGAAGACATTAAAATTTGGGGAGCATTTTTGCATTCTGTTCTTGTGAATGAAGAACTTGGCCAGGCCTAAAAGAACATTGACACAGAGTTCATCTGTTATGTTGCTTATAAGTAAACAGAATGTTATATCATCTTTTGAGAAGGAAACTGGTGACGATGGAATGAGAAGGAGAAAAAATATATGGTCAGTGGTTTCAATGTTGTCTTCACAAAATGTACAAATATTATCTTCAAAATTAAAGCGTACCCTCGATAATTCCTTAGATGGGTAGATGTCAGTCATAATTTTGAAGTGGGTCTCTTTTGCCTTGGGGGTATGGGTAGAGTCAGATACATGGTTCGCAGCGTGGCAATCGATTCCTCATCAAATTTATTTAAAATATCCTTTTTTTTTTTTTTGACGTCCAGGGAATAAGTTTCCTGTGAAACATTTCCTAATAAAGGAGTTGCCGCGCTTTCTGTCCACAATTGAGATTCCCTGGAGTGATAGTCGGGGTAACTGTGGTTGTACGGTTCGGTGCGTCATTATATTTTTGGTCAGGAATACAAATTGTCGAGGCAGTGCGTTTCGTAACTTTAGCAACTCTAATATGGGAGGCTTGAATCTGTGTGTAGTACAGAACTGCTCATTGTCCAGAGGACTGCCAGTGTCATCCATCAAGTCAATTATCGACCATATACCTTTCTCAAAGCATTCCTTGTAAAACAGAGGTTTGTTGCCATGCAGTACATATCGATTGTTCCAAACTATTATACTGTGTGGTGAGAAATTGTGTACGTATATCATTTTCCAGTATAATAATATTTGTTTATGGAACTCTGAACATTTGACAGGAATCTTGTTGATATCCAAGTCAGAGATAAGCAGAAGACTCAGGCCGCCGACTTTGTTGAATAAGTAGTTTGGAGTACAATACCAGAAAGAACGATGAGGTTTGATCCAGGATTTCAACCAGTTCACCTTCAATGTCCCATTCAAGCAGTCCGACTCTATCACTTTCAGCCCTCCTTCACTTGTTTCTTTCACCATATGTGATTTTTCTTAGATGGTGTGGTCTGTTCCTCCAGATAAAGTTGAAATTGATTTGGTTAACAGATTTTACGAGTTGATTTGGAGCAGCATTGGAATACGCTGGGTATATACATCTGGATAAACACATCCATTTTAGTCAAATATATCCGGCCTAATATTGATAAATCTCTCTGGAGCCATATATTAGAATTAAGCTTTACTTTGATTCAGTTTAGATTCAATGTTCCTGGATTGATTTAACGTTTGGTCCTTGGATAGGAAAATGCTCAAGTATTTTATTTCTGATTTCATAGAAACATCGCTGATTTCCTTTAGTGGCGAGTCATGCAGCGCAAGAAGTTTGCATTTCTTTAAGTTTAATGACAATCCTGAAGCCTTGGAGAATGTTTTGGTTTTTTTCAGCACTTATTGGGACTTGATGTTCATTTTTCAAAACTAAGGTTGTGTCATCTGCCAGCAGGCTAATAACAATTTCTGTCCCCAACATTACTTCTGTCCCACACGTATACACACACACACACACACACACACACACACACACACCTTAATTCCACTCTTTTATATACGCATGTCTGGAGTTCCGGGAGCTCGTTCTCAACGTTCTGGGGATAATCATAGCTGTGCTGATAGCATTGGCCGAAACGTATCCACAACCAAACCGACATTAGCTCATCCACTCATTCACATATGTGTGTGCCCGGAGGTCCGGGAGCTCCAGTCATAAGTCCGGGTGATCTATGTCCGGAGAAGGCTCACATTAGCCGCTCTAAGGGGTCCTGCTGCCCCCCAGCTTCCCGGCCTTTGAGAAGAGACACATAACTCCGCTCTTCCGCTTCTCCGCTATGGGCCCTGGTACTCCCGATCCTCCGAACTCAGGTGAATTGCGTGACGTGCTTCTGCTCTCCTATAAGCCCCTACACACTTCGAACACGGCTGTTATCACCCTGTTACTGCATTTCAATGACACCCATTTGCTTTCGATCTCAGTGTCTGCCTCCGTACGGAAAAAGCGGGATGGGTGGGGGGGCATAAGCGCATTCGTGGTGTAAGTAATCAGAAGTTAATAGTGTTAACGGTTTGCGAGAAATTTTTAATGCTAGACAAAAAAAGAAAATTAAAAGGATATAATTAAATAAATAGATAGAAAAATAAAATTAAAAACGAAAAAAAAAAATTGTGAGGGGAATATAACATGTAATTAAGTTGGCGGTTCACAAGGAATCTCAGACATCAAACTGTTTTTAATTGAACATAAATAGTACACCCAAATATACAGATGTACAAATAAACATAGCAAGGTAGAACTGAATGTCAATGAAACAACCAGGGATGAGGAAGCAACGGACATCAGGACATTTGTTCTGTATGTAATGAGAAGTTAATAGTGTTACAGGTTTGTGAGAAATTTACAGTGCGAGACAAAAAAAGAAATTAAAAGGAAGTAATTAAATCAATAGATAGACAAATAAGAAATTAAAACGAAAAAAAAAAAAAAAAAATTGCAAGGGGAATGTAACATGTAATCAAGTTGTTTTTTTTTTTTTGTTTTTTTTTTTTACCAAAAAAAAAAGGAACCTCGGACATGGGTAACTATATTTTTTAGTTTTTGGATTTTTCCATAAGTTTTAAGGATTTTTTTTTTTTTTTTTTATATTTCAAAATCGTTTATGAAGACATTAAAATTTGGGGAGCATTTTTGCATTCTGTTCTTGTGAATGAAGAACTTGGCCAGGCCTAAAAGAACATTGACACAGAGTTCATCTGTTATGTTGCTTATAAGTAAACAGAATGTTATATCATCTTTTGAGAAGGAAACTGGTGACGATGGAATGAGAAGGAGAAAAAATATATGGTCAGTGGTTTCAATGTTGTCTTCACAAAATGTACAAATATTATCTTCAAAATTAAAGCGTACCCTCGATAATTCCTTAGATGGGTAGATGTCAGTCATAATTTTGAAGTGGGTCTCTTTTGCCTTGGGGGTATGGGTAGAGTCAGATACATGGTTCGCAGCGTGGCAATCGATTCCTCATCAAATTTATTTAAAATATCCTTTTTTTTTTTTTTGACGTCCAGGGAATAAGTTTCCTGTGAAACATTTCCTAATAAAGGAGTTGCCGCGCTTTCTGTCCACAATTGAGATTCCCTGGAGTGATAGTCGGGGTAACTGTGGTTGTACGGTTCGGTGCGTCATTATATTTTTGGTCAGGAATACAAATTGTCGAGGCAGTGCGTTTCGTAACTTTAGCAACTCTAATATGGGAGGCTTGAATCTGTGTGTAGTACAGAACTGCTCATTGTCCAGAGGACTGCCAGTGTCATCCATCAAGTCAATTATCGACCATATACCTTTCTCAAAGCATTCCTTGTAAAACAGAGGTTTGTTGCCATGCAGTACATATCGATTGTTCCAAACTATTATACTGTGTGGTGAGAAATTGTGTACGTATATCATTTTCCAGTATAATAATATTTGTTTATGGAACTCTGAACATTTGACAGGAATCTTGTTGATATCCAAGTCAGAGATAAGCAGAAGACTCAGGCCGCCGACTTTGTTGAATAAGTAGTTTGGAGTACAATACCAGAAAGAACGATGAGGTTTGATCCAGGATTTCAACCAGTTCACCTTCAATGTCCCATTCAAGCAGTCCGACTCTATCACTTTCAGCCCTCCTTCACTTGTTTCTTTCACCATATGTGATTTTTCTTAGATGGTGTGGTCTGTTCCTCCAGATAAAGTTGAAATTGATTTGGTTAACAGATTTTACGAGTTGATTTGGAGCAGCATTGGAATACGCTGGGTATATACATCTGGATAAACACATCCATTTTAGTCAAATATATCCGGCCTAATATTGATAAATCTCTCTGGAGCCATATATTAGAATTAAGCTTTACTTTGATTCAGTTTAGATTCAATGTTCCTGGATTGATTTAACGTTTGGTCCTTGGATAGGAAAATGCTCAAGTATTTTATTTCTGATTTCATGGAAACATCGCTGATTTCCTTTAGTGGCGAGTCATGCAGCGCAAGAAGTTTGCATTTCTTTAAGTTTAATGACAATCCTGAAGCCTTGGAGAATGTTTTGGTTGTTTTCAGCACTTATTGGGACTTGATGTTCATTTTTCAAAACTAAGGTTGTGTCATCTGCCAGCAGGCTAATAACAATTTCTGTCCCCAACATTACTTCTGTCCCACACGTATACACACACACACACACACACACACACACACACACACACACACACCTTAATTCCACTCTTTTATATACGCATGTCTGGAGTTCCGGGAGCTCGTTCTCAACGTTCTGGGGATAATCATAGCTGTGCTGATAGCATTGGCCGAAACGTATCCACAACCAAACCGACATTAGCTCATCCACTCATTCACATATGTGTGTGCCCGGAGGTCCGGGAGCTCCAGTCATAAGTCCGGGTGATCTATGTCCGGAGAAGGCTCACATTAGCCGCTCTAAGGGGTCCTGCTGCCCCCCAGCTTCCCGGCCTTTGAGAAGAGACACATAACTCCGCTCTTCCGCTTCTCCGCTATGGGCCCTGGTACTCCCGATCCTCCGAACTCAGGTGAATTGCATGACGTGCTTCTGCTCTCCTATAAGCCCCTACACACTTCGAACACGGCTGTTATCACCCTGTTACTGCATTTCAATGACACCCATTTGCTTTCGATCTCAGTGTCTGCCTCCGTACGGAAAAAGCGGGATGGGTGGGGGGGCATAAGCGCATTCGTGGTGTAAGTAATCAGAAGTTAATAGTGTTAACGGTTTGCGAGAAATTTTTAATGCTAGACAAAAAAAGAAAATTAAAAGGATATAATTAAATAAATAGATAGAAAAATAAAATTAAAAACGAAAAAAAAAAATTGTGAGGGGAATATAACATGTAATTAAGTTGGCGGTTCACAAGGAATCTCAGACATCAAACTGTTTTTAATTGAACATAAATAGTACACCCAAATATACAAATGTACAAATAAACATAGCAAGGTAGAACTGAATGTCAATGAAACAACCAGGGATGAGGAAGCAACGGACATCAGGACATTTGTTCTGTATGTAATGAGAAGTTAATAGTGTTACAGGTTTGTGAGAAATTTACAGTGCGAGACAAAAAAAGAAATTAAAAGGAAGTAATTAAATCAATAGATAGACAAATAAGAAATTAAAACGAAAAAAAAAAAAAAAAATTGCAAGGGGAATGTAACATGTAATCAAGTTGTTTTTTTTTTTTTGTTTTTTTTTTTTTACCAAAAAAAAAAGGAACCTCGGACATGGGTAACTATATTTTTTAGTTTTTGGATTTTTCCATAAGTTTTAAGGATTTTTTTTTTTTTTTTTTTATATTTCAAAATCGTTTATGAAGACATTAAAATTTGGGGAGCATTTTTGCATTCTGTTCTTGTGAATGAAGAACTTGGCCAGGCCTAAAAGAACATTGACACAGAGTTCATCTGTTATGTTGCTTATAAGTAAACAGAATGTTATATCATCTTTTGAGAAGGAAACTGGTGACGATGGAATGAGAAGGAGAAAAAATATATGGTCAGTGGTTTCAATGTTGTCTTCACAAAATGTACAAATATTATCTTCAAAATTAAAGCGTACCCTCGATAATTCCTTAGATGGGTAGATGTCAGTCATAATTTTGAAGTGGGTCTCTTTTGCCTTGGGGGTATGGGTAGAGTCAGATACATGGTTCGCAGCGTGGCAATCGATTCCTCATCAAATTTATTTAAAATATCCTTTTTTTTTTTTTTGACGTCCAGGGAATAAGTTTCCTGTGAAACATTTCCTAATAAAGGAGTTGCCGCGCTTTCTGTCCACAATTGAGATTCCCTGGAGTGATAGTCGGGGTAACTGTGGTTGTACGGTTCGGTGCGTCATTATATTTTTGGTCAGGAATACAAATTGTCGAGGCAGTGCGTTTCGTAACTTTAGCAACTCTAATATGGGAGGCTTGAATCTGTGTGTAGTACAGAACTGCTCATTGTCCAGAGGACTGCCAGTGTCATCCATCAAGTCAATTATCGACCATATACCTTTCTCAAAGCATTCCTTGTAAAACAGAGGTTTGTTGCCATGCAGTACATATCGATTGTTCCAAACTATTATACTGTGTGGTGAGAAATTGTGTACGTATATCATTTTCCAGTATAATAATATTTGTTTATGGAACTCTGAACATTTGACAGGAATCTTGTTGATATCCAAGTCAGAGATAAGCAGAAGACTCAGGCCGCCGACTTTGTTGAATAAGTAGTTTGGAGTACAATACCAGAAAGAACGATGAGGTTTGATCCAGGATTTCAACCAGTTCACCTTCAATGTCCCATTCAAGCAGTCCGACTCTATCACTTTCAGCCCTCCTTCACTTGTTTCTTTCACCATATGTGATTTTTCTTAGATGGTGTGGTCTGTTCCTCCAGATAAAGTTGAAATTGATTTGGTTAACAGATTTTACGAGTTGATTTGGAGCAGCATTGGAATACGCTGGGTATATACATCTGGATAAACACATCCATTTTAGTCAAATATATCCGGCCTAATATTGATAAATCTCTCTGGAGCCATATATTAGAATTAAGCTTTACTTTGATTCAGTTTAGATTCAATGTTCCTGGATTGATTTAACGTTTGGTCCTTGGATAGGAAAATGCTCAAGTATTTTATTTCTGATTTCATGGAAACATCGCTGATTTCCTTTAGTGGCGAGTCATGCAGCGCAAGAAGTTTGCATTTCTTTAAGTTTAATGACAATCCTGAAGCCTTGGAGAATGTTTTGGTTGTTTTCGGCACTTATTGGGACTTGATGTTCATTTTTCAAAACTAAGGTTGTGTCATCTGCCAGCAGGCTAATAACAATTTCAGTCCCCAGCACGTCTAACTTTTGGATATCGTTGCTCTTTTCAACATAAACGGCTAGCATTTCGGTAGCAATTATAAATAAATAGGGTGAGATGGGGCAACCTTGGGGGATTCCCACATCAACATGGAAGCTCGGAGTGGTGCCGCTTGGCAGGGTGACACAGCTATGAATATTCTCATAGAGCCCACGGATCACATTCCTGAATATTTAACCAAATCCAAAATGTTCGAGCGTTGCTATGATAAATGGATGTTCGACCGAGTCAAAGGCTTTAGAAAAGTCCAAGAAGGATATGCGGCCATTATCTTCAATGCGATACGCCTCTAAACCCATCGCTCGCCCCGACTCGGGGAATCCTAGAGCCTACTTGCACCCCCGCCCTAACTTAACTCCCTCACTCGTGGAGCTCCCTGAGCTCCACACATCCCGGAGCATCACGCCGACTCATTCACATTTGAATGATTGTCTTTATTTTATGTCCGCTAGATAGAGGCATCCGCACATGCGCATCAGTGGAGCTTCAGGCCGGCTGAGGCATGGACTGAAAATCATAAAGACATGTGTGATGAGCTAAAAGGAAGATAAGCATATTTTTATAATAAATGTAAGAAAGAGAGGGTAATGCAGCCTCAGGGCGGCACTGGCCCGTGTCTCTCCAAGCCTGCCTTTGGGGGGGGGGGGCACGGAGCAGTGTCTCCCTGTGCCGGTCCCAAGCCCGGATAAATGCAGAGGGTTGCGTCAGGAGGGGCATCCGGCGTAAAACGTTTGCCAAAACCAAACATGCGAGTCAACCATAACTATACCATACCGGATGGGTCGCGGACCGGGTTAACAACGACCGCCATTGGTACTGATGACCTACAGGGTACTAATGGAAATCGGGCTACTGTGGGTCGAAGAACAAGAAGAAGAAGAAGAGGAGGAGTGCGTGTTCGGAAGCAGAGAGAGAGGAGGAAAGGAAAGAGCCTGGGACTGAGAGTAGGGACTTTGAATATTGGGACTATGACAGGAAAAGGTAGAGAGTTGAT
>NW_028234027.1:240000-255000 GCF_037954325.1 Fistularia commersonii
AAAAAAATGCAAGGGGAATACGACATGTAATTAAGTTGGCGATTCACAAGGAATCTCAGACATCAAACTGTATATTTTTTGTTGTTTATATATAAACATATATAAACAAACATATATTGTTTGTTGTTTATTTTTGGGATATATTGAGGAATATTTAATGGAAAGGAGTCACAATCGCTTTTTGACAATGTCGAAGTGTATAGGTGGCTATAGAATTTAAAGTTTTCATTGGAAATGATAGCCTCATCTGTAATTTCCTTGTTGTTAAGACGGGCTTCCGCTTTGCTCCGCTCCTCCTCTCCTCCGCTCTTCCGCTCCGGGCCCTGGAACTCCCGATCCGCGGGACTTCGGTGAATTCCGGGCCAGTTTTTTTGCTCTTCTGCTCTCCTCCCCTCCTCCGCTTCTTCGCTCCCCCGCTTTGGACCCTGGAACTCTTGAACAGGGCCGGGCTTCTGCCCTCCGCCTCTCCTCTGCTCATCCGCTCCAGGCCCTGGCACTCCCTGTGATCCAGTCATTCGCATGTGCGTGCCCGGAGGTCCGGGAGCTCCACTCAAACGTCCGGGGGGGGTAAGGGTAAGGGGTCCTGTCCCTCTCCCCCCCTCCTCGCCGCCTCTGAGAAGAGAAACATCTCCTCCACTCCTCCGCTCCTCCGCTGCGGAACCAGGTATTACCGATCCGCCGGACTCAGGCGAATTGCAGAAAGGGGTTTTGCCGTCCTCCGCTCCTCCGCTCCTCCGTTTCGGGCCCTGGAACTCCCGAACCGCTGGACACAAGCGAATCACGGTCCGGGCTTCTGCTCTCCTCCGCTCCTCACCTCATCCGCTCCAGGCCCTGGTACTCCGTGTCCGCGGGAACCCCCCCCAACCCACAAAAACAAACTCTCACACACACACAAACACACGCACACACACACACACACACACACACACAAACACACAAACACACACAGACACACCTGAACTCATCATAGCTGTGCTAATAGCATTGGCCGAAACGTTTCCACAACCAAACCAACATTAGCTCATCCACTCATTCACATATGTGTGTGCCCAGAGGTCCGGGAGCTCCAGTCATAAGTCCGGGTGATATCTGTCCGGAGAAGGCTCACATTAGCCGCTCTAAGGGGTCCTGCTGCCCCCCAGCTTCCCGGCCTTTGAGAAGAGACACATAACTCCGCTCTTCCGCTTCTCCGCTATGGGCCCTGGTACTCCCGATCCTCCGAACTCAGGTGAATTGCGTGACGTGCTTCTGCTCTACTATAAGCCCCTACACACTTCGAACACGGCTGTTATCACCCTGTTACTGCATTTCAATGACACCCATTTGCTTTCGATCTCAGTGTCTGCCACCGTACGGAAAAAGCGGGGGGGTGGGGGGTGGGGGGGCATAAGCGCATTCGTGCTGTAAGTAATCAGAAGTTAATAGTGTTAACGGTTTGCGAGAAATTTTTAATGCTAGACAAAAAAAGAAAATTAAAAGGATATAATTAAATAAATAGATAGAAAAATAAAATTAAAAACGAAAAAAAAAAAATTGTGAGGGGAATATAACATGTAATTAAGTTGGCGGTTCACAGGGAATCTCAGACATCAAACTGTTTTTAATTGAACATAAATAGTACACCCAAATATACAAATGTACAAATAAACATAGCAAGGTAGAACTGAATGTCAATGAAACAACCAGGCATGAGGAAGCAACGGACATGAGGACATTTGTTCTGTATGTAATGAGAAGTTAATAGTGTTACAGGTTTGTGAGAAATTTACAGTGCTAGACAAAAAACGAAATTAAAAGGAAATAATTAGATAAATAGATAGACAAATGAAATTAAAACCAAAAAAAAAAAATGCAAGGGGAATACGACATGTAATTAAGTTGGCGATTCACAAGGAATCTCAGACATCAAACTGTATATTTTTTGTTGTTTATATATAAACATATATAAACAAACATATATTGTTTGTTGTTTATTTTTGGGATATATTGAGGAATATTTAATGGAAAGGAGTCACAATCGCTTTTTGACAATGTCGAAGTGTATACGTGGCTATAGAATTTAAAGTTTTCATTAGAAATTATAGCCTCATCTGTAATTTCCTTGTTGTTAAGACGGGCTTAGCTTTGCTCCGCTCCTCCTCTCCTCCGCTCCTCCGCTCTTCCGCTCCGGGCCCTGGAACTCCCGATCCGCGGGACTTCGGTGAATTCCGGGCCAGTTTTTTGCTCTTCTGCTCTCCTCCCCTCCTCCGCTTCTTCGCTCCCCCGCTTTGGACCCTGGAACTCTTGAACAGGGCCGGGCTTCTGCCCTCCGCCTCTCCTCTGCTCATCCGCTCCAGGCCCTGGCACTCCCTGTGATCCAGTCATTCGCATGTGCGTGCCCGGAGGTCCGGGAGCTCCACTCAAACGTCCGGGGGGGATAAGGGTAAGGGGTCCTGCCCCCCCCCCCTCGCCGCCTCTGAGAATAGAAACATCTCCTCCACTCCTCCGCTCATCCGCTGCGGAACCAGGTACTACCGATCCGCCGGACTCAGGCGAATTGCAGAAAGGGGTTTTGCTGTCCTCCGCTCCTCCGCTCCTCCGCTCCTCCGCTCCTCCGCTCCTCCGCTCCTCCGTTTCGGGCCCTGGAACTCCCGAACCGCTGGACACAAGCGAATCACGGTCCGGGCTTCTGCTCTCCTCCGCTCCTCACCTCATCCGCTCCAGGCCCTGGTACTCCGTGTCCGCGGGAACCCCCCCCAACCCACAAAAACAAACTCTCACACACACACAAACACACGCACACACACACACACACACACACACACACACAAACACACAAACACACACAGACACACCTGAACTCATCATCGCTGTGCTGATAGCATTGGCCGAAACGTATCCACAACCAAACCAACATTAGCTCATCCAGTCATTCACATATGTGTGTGCCCAGAGGTCCGGGAGCTCCAGTCATAACTCCGGGTGATCTCTGTCCGGAGTAGGCTCACCTTAGCCGGTCTAAGGGGTCCTGCTGCCCCCCAGCTTCCCCGCCTTTGAGAAGAGACACATAACTCCGCTCTTCCGCTTCTCCGCTATGGGCCCTGGTACTCCCGATCCTCCGAACTCAGGTGAATTGCGTGACGTGCTTCTGCTCTCCTATAAGCCCCTACACACTTCGAACACGGCTGTTATCACCCTGTTACTGCATTTCAATGACACCCATTTGCTTTCGATCTCAGTGTCTGCCTCCGTACGGAAAAAGCGGGATGGGTGGGGGGGCATAAGCGCATTCGTGCTGTAAGTAATCAGAAGTTAATAGTGTTAACGGTTTGCGAGAAATTTTTAATGCTAGACAAAAAAAGAAAATTAGAAGGATATAATTAAATAAATAGATAGAAAAATAAAATTAAAAACGAAAAAAAAAAATTGTGAGGGGAATATAACATGTAATTAAGTTGGCGGTTCACAAGGAATCTCAGACATCAAACTGTTTTTAATTGAACATAAATAGTACACCCAAATATACAAATGTACAAATAAACATAGCAAGGTAGAACTGAATGTCAATGAAACAACCAGGGATGAGGAAGCAACGGACATCAGGACATTTGTTCTGTATGTAATGAGAAGTTAATAGTGTTACAGGTTTGTGAGAAATTTACAGTGCGAGACAAAAAAAGAAATTAAAAGGAAGTAATTAAATCAATAGACAGACAAATAAGAAATTAAAACGAAAAAAAAAAAAAAAAAATTGCAAGGGGAATGTAACATGTAATCAAGTTGTTTTTTTTGTTTTTTTTTTTTTTTTTACCAAAAAAAAAAGGAACCTCGGACATGGGTAACTATATTTTTTTGTTTTCGGATTTTTCCATAAGTTTTAAGGATTTTTTTTTTTTTTTTTATATTTCAAAATCGTTTATGAAGACATTAAAATTTGGGGAGCATTTTTGCATTCTGTTCTTGTGAATGAAGAACTTGGCCAGGCCTAAAAGAACATTGACACAGAGTTCATCTGTTATGTTGCTTATAAGTAAACAGAATGTTATATCATCTTTTGAGAAGGAAACTGGTGACGATGGAATGAGAAGGAGAAAAAATATATGGTCAGTGGTTTCAATGTTGTCTTCACAAAATGTACAAATATTATCTTCAAAATTAAAGCGTACCCTCGATAATTCCTTAGATGGGTAGATGTCAGTCATAATTTTGAAGTGGGTCTCTTTTGCCTTGGGGGTATGGGTAGAGTCAGATACATGGTTCGCAGCGTGGCAATCGATTCCTCATCAAATTTATTTAAAATATCCTTTTTTTTTTTTTTGACGTCCAGGGAATAAGTTTCCTGTGAAACATTTCCTAATAAAGGAGTTGCCGCGCTTTCTGTCCACAATTGAGATTCCCTGGAGTGATAGTCGGGGTAACTGTGGTTGTACGGTTCGGTGCGTCATTATATTTTTGGTCAGGAATACAAATTGTCGAGGCAGTGCGTTTCGTAACTTTAGCAACTCTAATATGGGAGGCTTGAATCTGTGTGTAGTACAGAACTGCTCATTGTCCAGAGGACTGCCAGTGTCATCCATCAAGTCAATTATCGACCATATACCTTTCTCAAAGCATTCCTTGTAAAACAGAGGTTTGTTGCCATGCAGTACATATCGATTGTTCCAAACTATTATACTGTGTGGTGAGAAATTGTGTACGTATATCATTTTCCAGTATAATAATATTTGTTTATGGAACTCTGAACATTTGACAGGAATCTTGTTGATATCCAAGTCAGAGATAAGCAGAAGACTCAGGCCGCCGACTTTGTTGAATAAGTAGTTTGGAGTACAATACCAGAAAGAACGATGAGGTTTGATCCAGGATTTCAACCAGTTCACCTTCAATGTCCCATTCAAGCAGTCCGACTCTATCACTTTCAGCCCTCCTTCACTTGTTTCTTTCACCATATGTGATTTTTCTTAGATGGTGTGGTCTGTTCCTCCAGATAAAGTTGAAATTGATTTGGTTAACAGATTTTACGAGTTGATTTGGAGCAGCATTGGAATACGCTGGGTATATACATCTGGATAAACACATCCATTTTAGTCAAATATATCCGGCCTAATATTGATAAATCTCTCTGGAGCCATATATTAGAATTAAGCTTTACTTTGATTCAGTTTAGATTCAATGTTCCTGGATTGATTTAACGTTTGGTCCTTGGATAGGAAAATGCTCAAGTATTTTATTTCTGATTTCATAGAAACATCGCTGATTTCCTTTAGTGGCGAGTCATGCAGCGCAAGAAGTTTGCATTTCTTTAAGTTTAATGACAATCCTGAAGCCTTGGAGAATGTTTTGGTTTTTTTCAGCACTTATTGGGACTTGATGTTCATTTTTCAAAACTAAGGTTGTGTCATCTGCCAGCAGGCTAATAACAATTTCTGTCCCCAACATTACTTCTGTCCCACACGTATACACACACACACACACACACACACACACACACACACACCTTAATTCCACTCTTTTATATACGCATGTCTGGAGTTCCGGGAGCTCGTTCTCAACGTTCTGGGGATAATCATAGCTGTGCTGATAGCATTGGCCGAAACGTATCCACAACCAAACCAACATTAGCTCATCCACTCATTCATATATGTGTGTGCCCAGAGGTCCGGGAGCTCCAGTCATAACTCCGGGTGATATCTGTCCGGAGTAGGCTCACATTAGCCGGTCTAAGGGGTCCTGCTGCCCCCCAGCTTCCCTGCCTTTGAGAAGAGACACATAACTCCGCTCTTCCGCTTCTCCGCTATGGGCCCTGGTACTCCCGATCCTCCGAACTCAGGTGAATTGCGTGACGTGCTTCTGCTCTACTATAAGCCCCTACACACTTCGAACACGGCTGTTATCACCCTGTTACTGCATTTCAATGACACCCATTTGCTTTCGATCTCAGTGTCTGCCTCCGTACGGAAAAAGCGGGATGGGTGGGGGGGCATAAGCGCATTCGTGCTGTAAGTAATCAGAAGTTAATAGTGTTAACGGTTTGCGAGAAATTTTTAATGCTAGACAAAAAAAGAAAATTAAAAGGATATAATTAAATAAATAGATAGAAAAATAAAATTAAAAACGAAAAAAAAAAATTGTGAGGGGAATATAACATGTAATTAAGTTGGCGGTTCACAAGGAATCTCAGACATCAAACTGTTTTTAATTGAACATAAATAGTACACCCAAATATACAAATGTACAAATAAACATAGCAAGGTAGAACTGAATGTCAATGAAACAACCAGGGATGAGGAAGCAACGGACATCAGGACATTTGTTCTGTATGTAATGAGAAGTTAATAGTGTTACAGGTTTGTGAGAAATTTACAGTGCGAGACAAAAAAAGAAATTAAAAGGAAGTAATTAAATCAATAGATAGACAAATAAGAAATTAAAACGAAAAAAAAAAAAAAAAATTGCAAGGGGAATGTAACATGTAATCAAGTTGTTTTTTTTTTTTTTGTTTTTTTTTTTTACCAAAAAAAAAAGGAACCTCGGACATGGGTAACTATATTTTTTAGTTTTTGGATTTTTCCATAAGTTTTAAGGATTTTTTTTTTTTTTTTTTATATTTCAAAATCGTTTATGAAGACATTAAAATTTGGGGAGCATTTTTGCATTCTGTTCTTGTGAATGAAGAACTTGGCCAGGCCTAAAAGAACATTGACACAGAGTTCATCTGTTATGTTGCTTATAAGTAAACAGAATGTTATATCATCTTTTGAGAAGGAAACTGGTGACGATGGAATGAGAAGGAGAAAAAATATATGGTCAGTGGTTTCAATGTTGTCTTCACAAAATGTACAAATATTATCTTCAAAATTAAAGCGTACCCTCGATAATTCCTTAGATGGGTAGATGTCAGTCATAATTTTGAAGTGGGTCTCTTTTGCCTTGGGGGTATGGGTAGAGTCAGATACATGGTTCGCAGCGTGGCAATCGATTCCTCATCAAATTTATTTAAAATATCCTTTTTTTTTTTTTTTGACGTCCAGGGAATAAGTTTCCTGTGAAACATTTCCTAATAAAGGAGTTGCCGCGCTTTCTGTCCACAATTGAGATTCCCTGGAGTGATAGTCGGGGTAACTGTGGTTGTACGGTTCGGTGCGTCATTATATTTTTGGTCAGGAATACAAATTGTCGAGGCAGTGCGTTTCGTAACTTTAGCAACTCTAATATGGGAGGCTTGAATCTGTGTGTAGTACAGAACTGCTCATTGTCCAGAGGACTGCCAGTGTCATCCATCAAGTCAATTATCGACCATATACCTTTCTCAAAGCATTCCTTGTAAAACAGAGGTTTGTTGCCATGCAGTACATATCGATTGTTCCAAACTATTATACTGTGTGGTGAGAAATTGTGTACGTATATCATTTTCCAGTATAATAATATTTGTTTATGGAACTCTGAACATTTGACAGGAATCTTGTTGATATCCAAGTCAGAGATAAGCAGAAGACTCAGGCCGCCGACTTTGTTGAATAAGTAGTTTGGAGTACAATACCAGAAAGAACGATGAGGTTTGATCCAGGATTTCAACCAGTTCACCTTCAATGTCCCATTCAAGCAGTCCGACTCTATCACTTTCAGCCCTCCTTCACTTGTTTCTTTCACCATATGTGATTTTTCTTAGATGGTGTGGTCTGTTCCTCCAGATAAAGTTGAAATTGATTTGGTTAACAGATTTTACGAGTTGATTTGGAGCAGCATTGGAATACGCTGGGTATATACATCTGGATAAACACATCCATTTTAGTCAAATATATCCGGCCTAATATTGATAAATCTCTCTGGAGCCATATATTAGAATTAAGCTTTACTTTGATTCAGTTTAGATTCAATGTTCCTGGATTGATTTAACGTTTGGTCCTTGGATAGGAAAATGCTCAAGTATTTTATTTCTGATTTCATAGAAACATCGCTGATTTCCTTTAGTGGCGAGTCATGCAGCGCAAGAAGTTTGCATTTCTTTAAGTTTAATGACAATCCTGAAGCCTTGGAGAATGTTTTGGTTTTTTTCAGCACTTATTGGGACTTGATGTTCATTTTTCAAAACTAAGGTTGTGTCATCTGCCAGCAGGCTAATAACAATTTCTGTCCCCAACATTACTTCTGTCCCACACGTATACACACACACACACACACACACACACACACACACACACCTTAATTCCACTCTTTTATATACGCATGTCTGGAGTTCCGGGAGCTCGTTCTCAACGTTCTGGGGATAATCATAGCTGTGCTGATAGCATTGGCCGAAACGTATCCACAACCAAACCAACATTAGCTCATCCACTCATTCATATATGTGTGTGCCCAGAGGTCCGGGAGCTCCAGTCATAACTCCGGGTGATATCTGTCCGGAGTAGGCTCACATTAGCCGGTCTAAGGGGTCCTGCTGCCCCCCAGCTTCCCCGCCTTTGAGAAGAGACACATAACTCCGCTCTTCCGCTTCTCCGCTATGGGCCCTGGTACTCCCGATCCTCCGAACTCAGGTGAATTGCGTGACGTGCTTCTGCTCTACTATAAGCCCCTACACACTTCGAACACGGCTGTTATCACCCTGTTACTGCATTTCAATGACACCCATTTGCTTTCGATCTCAGTGTCTGCCTCCGTACGGAAAAAGCGGGATGGGTGGGGGGGCATAAGCGCATTCGTGCTGTAAGTAATCAGAAGTTAATAGTGTTAACGGTTTGCGAGAAATTTTTAATGCTAGACAAAAAAAGAAAATTAAAAGGATATAATTAAATAAATAGATAGAAAAATAAAATTAAAAACGAAAAAAAAAAATTGTGAGGGGAATATAACATGTAATTAAGTTGGCGGTTCACAAGGAATCTCAGACATCAAACTGTTTTTAATTGAACATAAATAGTACACCCAAATATACAAATGTACAAATAAACATAGCAAGGTAGAACTGAATGTCAATGAAACAACCAGGGATGAGGAAGCAACGGACATCAGGACATTTGTTCTGTATGTAATGAGAAGTTAATAGTGTTACAGGTTTGTGAGAAATTTACAGTGCGAGACAAAAAAAGAAATTAAAAGGAAGTAATTAAATCAATAGATAGACAAATAAGAAATTAAAACGAAAAAAAAAAAAAAAAATTGCAAGGGGAATGTAACATGTAATCAAGTTGTTTTTTTTTTTTTGTTTTTTTTTTTTTACCAAAAAAAAAAGGAACCTCGGACATGGGTAACTATATTTTTTAGTTTTTGGATTTTTCCATAAGTTTTAAGGATTTTTTTTTTTTTTTTTTTTATATTTCAAAATCGTTTATGAAGACATTAAAATTTGGGGAGCATTTTTGCATTCTGTTCTTGTGAATGAAGAACTTGGCCAGGCCTAAAAGAACATTGACACAGAGTTCATCTGTTATGTTGCTTATAAGTAAACAGAATGTTATATCATCTTTTGAGAAGGAAACTGGTGACGATGGAATGAGAAGGAGAAAAAATATATGGTCAGTGGTTTCAATGTTGTCTTCACAAAATGTACAAATATTATCTTCAAAATTAAAGCGTACCCTCGATAATTCCTTAGATGGGTAGATGTCAGTCATAATTTTGAAGTGGGTCTCTTTTGCCTTGGGGGTATGGGTAGAGTCAGATACATGGTTCGCAGCGTGGCAATCGATTCCTCATCAAATTTATTTAAAATATCCTTTTTTTTTTTTTTGACGTCCAGGGAATAAGTTTCCTGTGAAACATTTCCTAATAAAGGAGTTGCCGCGCTTTCTGTCCACAATTGAGATTCCCTGGAGTGATAGTCGGGGTAACTGTGGTTGTACGGTTCGGTGCGTCATTATATTTTTGGTCAGGAATACAAATTGTCGAGGCAGTGCGTTTCGTAACTTTAGCAACTCTAATATGGGAGGCTTGAATCTGTGTGTAGTACAGAACTGCTCATTGTCCAGAGGACTGCCAGTGTCATCCATCAAGTCAATTATCGACCATATACCTTTCTCAAAGCATTCCTTGTAAAACAGAGGTTTGTTGCCATGCAGTACATATCGATTGTTCCAAACTATTATACTGTGTGGTGAGAAATTGTGTACGTATATCATTTTCCAGTATAATAATATTTGTTTATGGAACTCTGAACATTTGACAGGAATCTTGTTGATATCCAAGTCAGAGATAAGCAGAAGACTCAGGCCGCCGACTTTGTTGAATAAGTAGTTTGGAGTACAATACCAGAAAGAACGATGAGGTTTGATCCAGGATTTCAACCAGTTCACCTTCAATGTCCCATTCAAGCAGTCCGACTCTATCACTTTCAGCCCTCCTTCACTTGTTTCTTTCACCATATGTGATTTTTCTTAGATGGTGTGGTCTGTTCCTCCAGATAAAGTTGAAATTGATTTGGTTAACAGATTTTACGAGTTGATTTGGAGCAGCATTGGAATACGCTGGGTATATACATCTGGATAAACACATCCATTTTAGTCAAATATATCCGGCCTAATATTGATAAATCTCTCTGGAGCCATATATTAGAATTAAGCTTTACTTTGATTCAGTTTAGATTCAATGTTCCTGGATTGATTTAACGTTTGGTCCTTGGATAGGAAAATGCTCAAGTATTTTATTTCTGATTTCATAGAAACATCGCTGATTTCCTTTAGTGGCGAGTCATGCAGCGCAAGAAGTTTGCATTTCTTTAAGTTTAATGACAATCCTGAAGCCTTGGAGAATGTTTTGGTTTTTTTCAGCACTTATTGGGACTTGATGTTCATTTTTCAAAACTAAGGTTGTGTCATCTGCCAGCAGGCTAATAACAATTTCTGTCCCCAACATTACTTCTGTCCCACACGTATACACACACACACACACACACACACACACACACACACCTTAATTCCACTCTTTTATATACGCATGTCTGGAGTTCCGGGAGCTCGTTCTCAACGTTCTGGGGATAATCATAGCTGTGCTGATAGCATTGGCCGAAACGTATCCACAACCAAACCGACATTAGCTCATCCACTCATTCACATATGTGTGTGCCCGGAGGTCCGGGAGCTCCAGTCATAAGTCCGGGTGATCTATGTCCGGAGAAGGCTCACATTAGCCGCTCTAAGGGGTCCTGCTGCCCCCCAGCTTCCCGGCCTTTGAGAAGAGACACATAACTCCGCTCTTCCGCTTCTCCGCTATGGGCCCTGGTACTCCCGATCCTCCGAACTCAGGTGAATTGCGTGACGTGCTTCTGCTCTCCTATAAGCCCCTACACACTTCGAACACGGCTGTTATCACCCTGTTACTGCATTTCAATGACACCCATTTGCTTTCGATCTCAGTGTCTGCCTCCGTACGGAAAAAGCGGGATGGGTGGGGGGGCATAAGCGCATTCGTGGTGTAAGTAATCAGAAGTTAATAGTGTTAACGGTTTGCGAGAAATTTTTAATGCTAGACAAAAAAAGAAAATTAAAAGGATATAATTAAATAAATAGATAGAAAAATAAAATTAAAAACGAAAAAAAAAAATTGTGAGGGGAATATAACATGTAATTAAGTTGGCGGTTCACAAGGAATCTCAGACATCAAACTGTTTTTAATTGAACATAAATAGTACACCCAAATATACAAATGTACAAATAAACATAGCAAGGTAGAACTGAATGTCAATGAAACAACCAGGGATGAGGAAGCAACGGACATCAGGACATTTGTTCTGTATGTAATGAGAAGTTAATAGTGTTACAGGTTTGTGAGAACTTTACAGTGCGAGACAAAAAAAGAAATTAAAAGGAAGTAATTAAATCAATAGATAGACAAATAAGAAATTAAAACGAAAAAAAAAAAAAAAAAATTGCAAGGGGAATGTAACATGTAATCAAGTTGTTTTTTTTTTTTTGTTTTTTTTTTTTTTTACCAAAAAAAAAAGGAACCTCGGACATGGGTAACTATATTTTTTAGTTTTTGGATTTTTCCATAAGTTTTAAGGATTTTTTTTTTTTTTTTTTTATATTTCAAAATCGTTTATGAAGACATTAAAATTTGGGGAGCATTTTTGCATTCTGTTCTTGTGAATGAAGAACTTGGCCAGGCCTAAAAGAACATTGACACAGAGTTCATCTGTTATGTTGCTTATAAGTAAACAGAATGTTATATCATCTTTTGAGAAGGAAACTGGTGACGATGGAATGAGAAGGAGAAAAAATATATGGTCAGTGGTTTCAATGTTGTCTTCACAAAATGTACAAATATTATCTTCAAAATTAAAGCGTACCCTCGATAATTCCTTAGATGGGTAGATGTCAGTCATAATTTTGAAGTGGGTCTCTTTTGCCTTGGGGGTATGGGTAGAGTCAGATACATGGTTCGCAGCGTGGCAATCGATTCCTCATCAAATTTATTTAAAATATCCTTTTTTTTTTTTTTGACGTCCAGGGAATAAGTTTCCTGTGAAACATTTCCTAATAAAGGAGTTGCCGCGCTTTCTGTCCACAATTGAGATTCCCTGGAGTGATAGTCGGGGTAACTGTGGTTGTACGGTTCGGTGCGTCATTATATTTTTGGTCAGGAATACAAATTGTCGAGGCAGTGCGTTTCGTAACTTTAGCAACTCTAATATGGGAGGCTTGAATCTGTGTGTAGTACAGAACTGCTCATTGTCCAGAGGACTGCCAGTGTCATCCATCAAGTCAATTATCGACCATATACCTTTCTCAAAGCATTCCTTGTAAAACAGAGGTTTGTTGCCATGCAGTACATATCGATTGTTCCAAACTATTATACTGTGTGGTGAGAAATTGTGTACGTATATCATTTTCCAGTATAATAATATTTGTTTATGGAACTCTGAACATTTGACAGGAATCTTGTTGATATCCAAGTCAGAGATAAGCAGAAGACTCAGGCCGCCGACTTTGTTGAATAAGTAGTTTGGAGTACAATACCAGAAAGAACGATGAGGTTTGATCCAGGATTTCAACCAGTTCACCTTCAATGTCCCATTCAAGCAGTCCGACTCTATCACTTTCAGCCCTCCTTCACTTGTTTCTTTCACCATATGTGATTTTTCTTAGATGGTGTGGTCTGTTCCTCCAGATAAAGTTGAAATTGATTTGGTTAACAGATTTTACGAGTTGATTTGGAGCAGCATTGGAATACGCTGGGTATATACATCTGGATAAACACATCCATTTTAGTCAAATATATCCGGCCTAATATTGATAAATCTCTCTGGAGCCATATATTAGAATTAAGCTTTACTTTGATTCAGTTTAGATTCAATGTTCCTGGATTGATTTAACGTTTGGTCCTTGGATAGGAAAATGCTCAAGTATTTTATTTCTGATTTCATGGAAACATCGCTGATTTCCTTTAGTGGCGAGTCATGCAGCGCAAGAAGTTTGCATTTCTTTAAGTTTAATGACAATCCTGAAGCCTTGGAGAATGTTTTGGTTGTTTTCGGCACTTATTGGGACTTGATGTTCATTTTTCAAAACTAAGGTTGTGTCATCTGCCAGCAGGCTAATAACAATTTCAGTCCCCAGCACGTCTAACTTTTGGATATCGTTGCTCTTTTCAACATAAACGGCTAGCATTTCGGTAGCAATTATAAATAAATAGGGTGAGATGGGGCAACCTTGGGGGATTCCCACATCAACATGGAAGCTCGGAGTGGTGCCGCTTGGCAGGGTGACACAGCTATGAATATTCTCATAGAGCCCACGGATCACATTCCTGAATATTTAACCAAATCCAAAATGTTCGAGCGTTGCTATGATAAATGGATGTTCGACCGAGTCAAAGGCTTTAGAAAAGTCCAAGAAGGATATGCGGCCATTATCTTCAATGCGATACGCCTCTAAACCCATCGCTCGCCCCGACTCGGGGAATCCTAGAGCCTACTTGCACCCCCGCCCTAACTTAACTCCCTCACTCGTGGAGCTCCCTGAGCTCCACACATCCCGGAGCATCACGCCGACTCATTCACATTTGAATGATTGTCTTTATTTTATGTCCGCTAGATAGAGGCATCCGCACATGCGCATCAGTGGAGCTTCAGGCCGGCTGAGGCATGGACTGAAAATCATAAAGACATGTGTGATGAGCTAAAAGGAAGATAAGCATATTTTTATAATAAATGTAAGAAAGAGAGGGTAATGCAGCCTCAGGGCGGCACTGGCCCGTGTCTCTCCAAGCCTGCCTTTGGGGGGGGGGGGGGGGGGGGGGCACGGAGCAGTGTCTCCCTGTGCCGGTCCCAAGCCCGGATAAATGCAGAGGGTTGCGTCAGGAGGGGCATCCGGCGTAAAACGTTTGCCAAAACCAAACATGCGAGTCAACCATAACTATACCATACCGGATGGGTCGCGGACCGGGTTAACAACGACCGCCATTGGTACTGATGACCTACAGGGTACTAATGGAAATCGGGCTACTGTGGGTCGAAGAACAAGAAGAAGAAGAAGAGGAGGAGTGCGTGTTCGGAAGCAGAGAGAGAGGAGGAAAGGAAAGAGCCTGGGACTGAGAGTAGGGACTTTGAATATTGGGACTATGACAGGAAAAGGTAGAGAGTTGATGGACACGATGCAGAGAAGGAAGCTGGATATACTGTGTGTCCAGGAGACCAGGTGGAAGGGTAGTAAGGCTAGAAGCTTAGGAGCAGGCTTTAAGTTATACTATTATGGTGCTGACAAGAAGAGAAATGGAGTAGGAGTCATCTTGAAGGAGGAGTTTGTAAGGAACGTCCTAGAGGTGAAAAGAATGTCAGATAGACTTATGAGTCTGAAATTGGAAATTGAAGGTGTGATGCTCAGTGTTGTTAGTGGCTATGCGCCACAGGTGGGATGTGAACCTGAAGAGAAGGAGAAGTTCTGGAATGAGTTGGATGAAGTGATGCAGAATATTCCCAGAAATGAGAGAGTGGTAATTGGTGCAGACTTCAATGGACATGTTGGTGAAGGCAATAGAGGGGATGAAGAAGTGATGGGCAGATATGGTATCCAGGATAGGAATGCAGAG
>NW_028234027.1:265000-270000 GCF_037954325.1 Fistularia commersonii
CGGAGGTCCGGGAGCTCCACTCAAACGTCCGGGGGGGGTAAGGGTAAGGGGTCCTGTCCCTCTCCCCCCCTCCTCGCCGCCTCTGAGAAGAGAAACATCTCCTCCACTCCTCCGCTCCTCCGCTGCGGAACCAGGTATTACCGATCCGCCGGACTCAGGCGAATTGCAGAAAGGGGTTTTGCCGTCCTCCGCTCCTCCGCTCCTCCGTTTCGGGCCCTGGAACTCCCGAACCGCTGGACACAAGCGAATCACGGTCCGGGCTTCTGCTCTCCTCCGCTCCTCACCTCATCCGCTCCAGGCCCTGGTACTCCGTGTCCGCGGGAACCCCCCCCAACCCACAAAAACAAACTCTCACACACACACAAACACACGCACACACACACACACACACACACACACAAACACACAAACACACACAGACACACCTGAACTCATCATCGCTGTGCTGATAGCATTGGCCGAAACGTATCCACAACCAAACCAACATTAGCTCATCCACTCATTCACATATGTGTGTGCCCAGAGGTCCGGGAGCTCCAGTCATAAGTCCGGGTGATCTATGTCCGGAGAAGGCTCACATTAGCCGGTCTAAGGGGTCCTGCTGCCCCCCAGCTTCCCGGCCTTTGAGAAGAGACACATAACTGCGCTCTTCCGCTTCTCCGCTATGGGCCCTGGTACTCCCGATCCTCCGAACTCAGGTGAATTGCGTGACGTGCTTCTGCTCTCCTATAAGCCCCTACACACTTCGAACACGGCTGTTATCACCCTGTTACTGCATTTCAATGACACCCATTTGCTTTCGATCTCAGTGTCTGCCACCGTACGGAAAAAGCGGGATGGGTGGGGGGGCATAAGCGCATTCGTGCTGTAAGTAATCAGAAGTTAATAGTGTTAACGGTTTGCGAGAAATTTTTAATGCTAGACAAAAAAAGAAAATTAAAAGGATATAATTAAATAAATAGATAGAAAAATAAAATTAAAAACGAAAAAAAAAAATTGTGAGGGGAATATAACATGTAATTAAGTTGGCGGTTCACAAGGAATCTCAGACATCAAACTGTTTTTAATTGAACATAAATAGTACACCCAAATATACAAATGTACAAATAAACATAGCAAGGTAGAACTGAATGTCAATGAAACAACCAGGGATGAGGAAGCAACGGACATCAGGACATTTGTTCTGTATGTAATGAGAAGTTAATAGTGTTACAGGTTTGTGAGAAATTTACAGTACGAGACAAAAAAAGAAATTAAAAGGAAGTAATTAAATCAATAGATAGACAAATAAGAAATTAAAACGAAAAAATAAAAAAAAAATTGCAAGGGGAATGTAACATGTAATCAAGTTGTTTTTTTTTTTTTGTTTTTTTTTTTTACCAAAAAAAAAAGGAACCTCGGACATGGGTAACTATATTTTTTAGTTTTTGGATTTTTCTATAAGTTTTAAGGATTTTTTTTTTTTTTTTTTATATTTCAAAATCGTTTATGAAGACATTAAAATTTGGGGAGCATTTTTGCATTCTGTTCTTGTGAATGAAGAACTTGGCCAGGCCTAAAAGAACATTGACACAGAGTTCATCTGTTATGTTGCTTATAAGTAAACAGAATGTTATATCATCTTTTGAGAAGGAAACTGGTGACGATGGAATGAGAAGGAGAAAAAATATATGGTCAGTGGTTTCAATGTTGTCTTCACAAAATGTACAAATATTATCTTCAAAATTAAAGCGTACCCTCGATAATTCCTTAGATGGGTAGATGTCAGTCATAATTTTGAAGTGGGTCTCTTTTGCCTTGGGGGTATGGGTAGAGTCAGATACATGGTTCGCAGCGTGGCAATCGATTCCTCATCAAATTTATTTAAAATATCCTTTTTTTTTTTTTTTGACGTCCAGGGAATAAGTTTCCTGTGAAACATTTCCTAATAAAGGAGTTGCCGCGCTTTCTGTCCACAATTGAGATTCCCTGGAGTGATAGTCGGGGTAACTGTGGTTGTACGGTTCGGTGCGTCATTATATTTTTGGTCAGGAATACAAATTGTCGAGGCAGTGCGTTTCGTAACTTTAGCAACTCTAATATGGGAGGCTTGAATCTGTGTGTAGTACAGAACTGCTCATTGTCCAGAGGACTGCCAGTGTCATCCATCAAGTCAATTATCGACCATATACCTTTCTCAAAGCATTCCTTGTAAAACAGAGGTTTGTTGCCATGCAGTACATATCGATTGTTCCAAACTATTATACTGTGTGGTGAGAAATTGTGTACGTATATCATTTTCCAGTATAATAATATTTGTTTATGGAACTCTGAACATTTGACAGGAATCTTGTTGATATCCAAGTCAGAGATAAGCAGAAGACTCAGGCCGCCGACTTTGTTGAATAAGTAGTTTGGAGTACAATACCAGAAAGAACGATGAGGTTTGATCCAGGATTTCAACCAGTTCACCTTCAATGTCCCATTCAAGCAGTCCGACTCTATCACTTTCAGCCCTCCTTCACTTGTTTCTTTCACCATATGTGATTTTTCTTAGATGGTGTGGTCTGTTCCTCCAGATAAAGTTGAAATTGATTTGGTTAACAGATTTTACGAGTTGATTTGGAGCAGCATTGGAATACGCTGGGTATATACATCTGGATAAACACATCCATTTTAGTCAAATATATCCGGCCTAATATTGATAAATCTCTCTGGAGCCATATATTAGAATTAAGCTTTACTTTGATTCAGTTTAGATTCAATGTTCCTGGATTGATTTAACGTTTGGTCCTTGGATAGGAAAATGCTCAAGTATTTTATTTCTGATTTCATAGAAACATCGCTGATTTCCTTTAGTGGCGAGTCATGCAGCGCAAGAAGTTTGCATTTCTTTAAGTTTAATGACAATCCTGAAGCCTTGGAGAATGTTTTGGTTGTTTTCGGCACTTATTGGGACTTGATGTTCATTTTTCAAAACTAAGGTTGTGTCATCTGCCAGCAGGCTAATAACAATTTCAGTCCCCAGCACGTCTAACTTTTGGATATCGTTGCTCTTTTCAACATAAACGGCTAGCATTTCGGTAGCAATTATAAATAAATAGGGTGAGATGGGGCAACCTTGGGGGATTCCCACATCAACATGGAAGCTCGGAGTGGTGCCGCTTGGCAGGGTGACACAGCTATGAATATTCTCATAGAGCCCACGGATCACATTCCTGAATATTTAACCAAATCCAAAATGTTCGAGCGTTGCTATGATAAATGGATGTTCGACCGAGTCAAAGGCTTTAGAAAAGTCCAAGAAGGATATGCGGCCATTATCTTCAATGCGATACGCCTCCTAACCCATCGTTCGCCCCGACTCGGGGAATCCTAGAGCCTACTTGCACCCCCGCCCTAACTTAACTCCCTCACTCGTGGAGCTCCCTGAGCTCCACACATCCCGGAGCATCACGCCGACTCATTCACATTTGAATGATTGTCTTTATTTTATGTCCGCTAGATAGAGGCATCCGCACATGCGCATCAGTGGAGCTTCAGGCCGGCTGAGGCATGGACTGAAAATCATAAAGACATGTGTGATGAGCTAAAAGGAAGATAAGCATATTTTTATAATAAATGTAAGAAAGAGAGGGTAATGCAGCCTCAGGGCGGCACTGGCCCGTGTCTCTCCAAGCCTGCCTTTGGGGGGGGGGGGGGGGGGGGCACGGAGCAGTGTCTCCCTGTGCCGGTCCCAAGCCCGGATAAATGCAGAGGGTTGCGTCAGGAGGGGCATCCGGCGTAAAACGTTTGCCAAAACCAAACATGCGAGTCAACCATAACTATACCATACCGGATGGGTCGCGGACCGGGTTAACAACGACCGCCATTGGTACTGATGACCTACAGGGTACTAATGGAAATCGGGCTACTGTGGGTCGAAGAACAAGAAGAAGAAGAAGAGGAGGAGTGCGTGTTCGGAAGCAGAGAGAGAGGAGGAAAGGAAAGAGCCTGGGACTGAGAGTAGGGACTTTGAATATTGGGACTATGACAGGAAAAGGTAGAGAGTTGATGGACACGATGCAGAGAAGGAAGCTGGATATACTGTGTGTCCAGGAGACCAGGTGGAAGGGTAGTAAGGCTAGAAGCTTAGGAGCAGGCTTTAAGTTATACTATTATGGTGCTGACAAGAAGAGAAATGGAGTAGGAGTCATCTTGAAGGAGGAGTTTGTAAGGAACGTCCTAGAGGTGAAAAGAATGTCAGATAGACTTATGAGTCTGAAATTGGAAATTGAAGGTGTGATGCTCAGTGTTGTTAGTGGCTATGCGCCACAGGTGGGATGTGAACCTGAAGAGAAGGAGAAGTTCTGGAATGAGTTGGATGAAGTGATGCAGAATATTCCCAGAAATGAGAGAGTGGTAATTGGTGCAGACTTCAATGGACATGTTGGTGAAGGCAATAGAGGGGATGAAGAAGTGATGGGCAGATATGGTATCCAGGATAGGAATGCAGAGGGACAGATGGTGGTAGATTTTGCAAAAGGGATGGAAATGGGTGTAGTGAATACCTTTTTCCAGAAAAAACAGGAACATAGGGTAACTTATAAGAGCGGAGGTAGGAGCACGCAGGTAGACTACATCTTGTATAGACGAGGTAACCTGAAAGAGATCGGTGACTGCAAAGTAGTTGTAGGTGGGCGTGTAGCCAGACAGCATAGGATGGCGGTTTGTGCGACGACTCTGGTGACAAGGTAGATGACGAGGACAAAGGCAGAGCAGAGGACAAAGTGGTGGAAGCTGAAAAGGGAGGAGCGTTGCACGGTTTTCAGGGAGGAGTTGAGAAAGGGTCTGGGTGGTCAGGGTGAGCTGCCAGATGATTGGACAACAACAGCTAGTGTTATCAGGGAGACAGGTAGAAGAGTACTCGGTTTGTCATCTGGAAGGAAAGTTGATAAGGAGACTTGGTGGTGGAATGAGGAAGTGCAGGAGTATATACGGAGAAAGCGGTTAGCGAAGAAGAAGTGGGATACTGAGAGGAC
>NW_028234027.1:280000-295000 GCF_037954325.1 Fistularia commersonii
TGTCGAAGTGTATAGGTGGCTATAGAATTTAAAGTTTTCATTGGAAATGATAGCCTCATCTGTAATTTCCTTGTTGTTAAGACGGGCTTCCGCTTTGCTCCGCTCCTCCTCTCCTCCGCTCTTCCGCTCCGGGCCCTGGAACTCCCGATCCGCGGGACTTCGGTGAATTCCGGGCCAGTTTTTTTGCTCTTCTGCTCTCCTCCCCTCCTCCGCTTCTTCGCTCCCCCGCTTTGGACCCTGGAACTCTTGAACAGGGCCGGGCTTCTGCCCTCCGCCTCTCCTCTGCTCATCCGCTCCAGGCCCTGGCACTCCCTGTGATCCAGTCATTCGCATGTGCGTGCCCGGAGGTCCGGGAGCTCCACTCAAACGTCCGGGGGGGGTAAGGGTAAGGGGTCCTGTCCCCCCCCCTCGCCGCCTCTGAGAAGAGAAACATCTCCTCCACTCCTCCGCTCCTCCGCTGCGGAACCAGGTATTACCGATCCGCCGGACTCAGGCGAATTGCAGAAAGGGGTTTTGCCGTCCTCCGCTCCTCCGCTCCTCCGTTTCGGGCCCTGGAACTCCCGAACCGCTGGACACAAGCGAATCACGGTCCGGGCTTCTGCTCTCCTCCGCTCCTCACCTCATCCGCTCCAGGCCCTGGTACTCCGTGTCCGCGGGAACCCCCCCCAACCCACAAAAACAAACTCTCACACACACACAAACACACGCACACACACACACACACACACACACACACATACACACGCATACACACACACAAACACACAAACACACACAGACACACCTGAACTCATCATAGCTGTGCTAATAGCATTGGCCGAAACGTTTCCACAACCAAACCAACATTAGCTCATCCACTCATTCACATATGTGTGTGCCCGGAGGTCCGGGAGCTCCAGTCATAAGTCCGGGTGATCTATGTCCGGAGAAGGCTCACATTAGCCGCTCTAAGGGGTCCTGCTGCCCCCCAGCTTCCCGGCCTTTGAGAAGAGACACATAACTCCGCTCTTCCGCTTCTCCGCTATGGGCCCTGGTACTCCCGATCCTCCGAACTCAGGTGAATTGCGTGACGTGCTTCTGCTCTCCTATAAGCCCCTACACACTTCGAACACGGCTGTTATCACCCTGTTACTGCATTTCAATGACACCCATTTGCTTTCGATCTCAGTGTCTGCCACCGTACGGAAAAAGCGGGGGGGTGGGGGGTGGGGGGGCATAAGCGCATTCGTGCTGTAAGTAATCAGAAGTTAATAGTGTTAACGGTTTGCGAGAAATTTTTAATGCTAGACAAAAAAAGAAAATTAAAAGGATATAATTAAATAAATAGATAGAAAAATAAAATTAAAAACGAAAAAAAAAAAATTGTGAGGGGAATATAACATGTAATTAAGTTGGCGGTTCACAGGGAATCTCAGACATCAAACTGTTTTTAATTGAACATAAATAGTACACCCAAATATACAAATGTACAAATAAACATAGCAAGGTAGAACTGAATGTCAATGAAACAACCAGGCATGAGGAAGCAACGGACATGAGGACATTTGTTCTGTATGTAATGAGAAGTTAATAGTGTTACAGGTTTGTGAGAAATTTACAGTGCTAGACAAAAAACGAAATTAAAAGGAAATAATTAGATAAATAGATAGACAAATGAAATTAAAACCAAAAAAAAAAAAATGCAAGGGGAATACGACATGTAATTAAGTTGGCGATTCACAAGGAATCTCAGACATCAAACTGTATATTTTTTGTTGTTTATATATAAACATATATAAACAAACATATATTGTTTGTTGTTTATTTTTGGGATATATTGAGGAATATTTAATGGAAAGGAGTCACAATCGCTTTTTGACAATGTCGAAGTGTATACGTGGCTATAGAATTTAAAGTTTTCATTAGAAATTATAGCCTCATCTGTAATTTCCTTGTTGTTAAGACGGGCTTAGCTTTGCTCCGCTCCTCCTCTCCTCCGCTCCTCCGCTCTTCCGCTCCGGGCCCTGGAACTCCCGATCCGCGGGACTTCGGTGAATTCCGGGCCAGTTTTTTGCTCTTCTGCTCTCCTCCCCTCCTCCGCTTCTTCGCTCCCCCGCTTTGGACCCTGGAACTCTTGAACAGGGCCGGGCTTCTGCCCTCCGCCTCTCCTCTGCTCATCCGCTCCAGGCCCTGGCACTCCCTGTGATCCAGTCATTCGCATGTGCGTGCCCGGAGGTCCGGGAGCTCCACTCAAACGTCCGGGGGGGATAAGGGTAAGGGGTCCTGCCCCCCCCCCCCCTCGCCGCCTCTGAGAAGAGAAACATCTCCTCCACTCCTCCGCTCATCCGCTGCGGAACCAGGTACTACCGATCCGCCGGACTCAGGCGAATTGCAGAAAGGGGTTTTGCTGTCCTCCGCTCCTCCGCTCCTCCGCTCCTCCGCTCCTCCGCTCCTCCGCTCCTCCGCTCCTCCGTTTCGGGCCCTGGAACTCCCGAGCCGCTGGACACAAGCGAATCACGGTCCGGGCTTCTGCTCTCCTCCGCTCCTCACCTCATCCGCTCCAGGCCCTGGTACTCCGTGTCCGCGGGAACCCCCCCCAACCCACAAAAACAAACTCTCACACACACACAAACACACGCACACACACACACACACACACACACACACAGACACACCTGAACTCATCATCGCTGTGCTGATAGCATTGGCCGAAACGTATCCACAACCAAACCAACATTAGCTCATCCAGTCATTCACATATGTGTGTGCCCAGAGGTCCGGGAGCTCCAGTCATAACTCCGGGTGATCTCTGTCCGGAGTAGGCTCACCTTAGCCGGTCTAAGGGGTCCTGCTGCCCCCCAGCTTCCCCGCCTTTGAGAAGAGACACATAACTCCGCTCTTCCGCTTCTCCGCTATGGGCCCTGGTACTCCCGATCCTCCGAACTCAGGTGAATTGCGTGACGTGCTTCTGCTCTCCTATAAGCCCCTACACACTTCGAACACGGCTGTTATCACCCTGTTACTGCATTTCAATGACACCCATTTGCTTTCGATCTCAGTGTCTGCCTCCGTACGGAAAAAGCGGGATGGGTGGGGGGGCATAAGCGCAATCGTGCTGTAAGTAATCAGAAGTTAATAGTGTTAACGGTTTGCGAGAAATTTTTAATGCTAGACAGAAAAAGAAAATTAGAAGGATATAATTAAATAAATAGATAGAAAAATAAAATTAAAAACGAAAAAAAAAAATTGTGAGGGGAATATAACATGTAATTAAGTTGGCGGTTCACAAGGAATCTCAGACATCAAACTGTTTTTAATTGAACATAAATAGTACACCCAAATATACAAATGTACAAATAAACATAGCAAGGTAGAACTGAATGTCAATGAAACAACCAGGGATGAGGAAGCAACGGACATCAGGACATTTGTTCTGTATGTAATGAGAAGTTAATAGTGTTACAGGTTTGTGAGAAATTTACAGTGCGAGACAAAAAAAGAAATTAAAAGGAAGTAATTAAATCAATAGATAGACAAATAAGAAATTAAAACGAAAAAAAAAAAAAAAAATTGCAAGGGGAATGTAACATGTAATCAAGTTGTTTTTTTTTTTTTGTTTTTTTTTTTTACCAAAAAAAAAAGGAACCTCGGACATGGGTAACTATATTTTTTTGTTTTCGGATTTTTCCATAAGTTTTAAGGATTTTTTTTTTTTTTTTTATATTTCAAAATCGTTTATGAAGACATTAAAATTTGGGGAGCATTTTTGCATTCTGTTCTTGTGAATGAAGAACTTGGCCAGGCCTAAAAGAACATTGACACAGAGTTCATCTGTTATGTTGCTTATAAGTAAACAGAATGTTATATCATCTTTTGAGAAGGAAACTGGTGACGATGGAATGAGAAGGAGAAAAAATATATGGTCAGTGGTTTCAATGTTGTCTTCACAAAATGTACAAATATTATCTTCAAAATTAAAGCGTACCCTCGATAATTCCTTAGATGGGTAGATGTCAGTCATAATTTTGAAGTGGGTCTCTTTTGCCTTGGGGGTATGGGTAGAGTCAGATACATAGTTCGCAGCGTGGCAATCGATTCCTCATCAAATTTATTTAAAATATCCTTTTTTTTTTTTTTGACGTCCAGGGAATAAGTTTCCTGTGAAACATTTCCTAATAAAGGAGTTGCTGCGCTTTCTGTCCACAATTGAGATTCCCTGGAGTGATAGTCGGGGTAACTGTGGTTGTACGGTTCGGTGCGTCATTATATTTTTGGTCAGGAATACAAATTGTCGAGGCAGTGCGTTTCGTAACTTTAGCAACTCTAATATGGGAGGCTTGAATCTGTGTGTAGTACAGAACTGCTCATTGTCCAGAGGACTGCCAGTGTCATCCATCAAGTCAATTATTGACCATATACCTTTCTCAAAGCATTCCTTGTAAAACAGAGGTTTGTTGCCATGCAGTACATATCGATTGTTCCAAACTATTATACTGTGTGGTGAGAAATTGTGTACGTATATCATTTTCCAGTATAATAATATTTGTTTATGGAACTCTGAACATTTGACAGGAATCTTGTTGATATCCAAGTCAGAGATAAGCAGAAGACTCAGGCCGCCGACTTTGTTGAATAAGTAGTTTGGAGTACAATACCAGAAAGAACGATGAGGTTTGATCCAGGATTTCAACCAGTTCACCTTCAATGTCCCATTCAAGCAGTCCGACTCTATCACTTTCAGCCCTCCTTCACTTGTTTCTTTCACCATATGTGATTTTTCTTAGATGGTGTGGTCTGTTCCTCCAGATAAAGTTGAAATTGATTTGGTTAACAGATTTTACGAGTTGATTTGGAGCAGCATTGGAATACGCTGGGTATATACATCTGGATAAACACATCCATTTTAGTCAAATATATCCGGCCTAATATTGATAAATCTCTCTGGAGCCATATATTAGAATTAAGCTTTACTTTGATTCAGTTTAGATTCAATGTTCCTGGATTGATTTAACGTTTGGTCCTTGGATAGGAAAATGCTCAAGTATTTTATTTCTGATTTCATAGAAACATCGCTGATTTCCTTTAGTGGCGAGTCATGCAGCGCAAGAAGTTTGCATTTCTTTAAGTTTAATGACAATCCTGAAGCCTTGGAGAATGTTTTGGTTTTTTTCAGCACTTATTGGGACTTGATGTTCATTTTTCAAAACTAAGGTTGTGTCATCTGCCAGCAGGCTAATAACAATTTCTGTCCCCAACATTACTTCTGTCCCACACGTATACACACACACACACACACACACACACACACACACACACACACACACACACACACCTTAATTCCACTCTTTTATATACGCATGTCTGGAGTTCCGGGAGCTCGTTCTCAACGTTCTGGGGATAATCATAGCTGTGCTGATAGCATTGGCCGAAACGTATCCACAACCAAACCAACATTAGCTCATCCACTCATTCACATATGTGTGTGCCCAGAGGTCCGGGAGCTCCAGTCATAAGTCCGGGTGATCTATGTCCGGAGAAGACTCACATTAGCCGGTCTAAGGGGTCCTGCTGCCCCCCAGTTTCCCCGCCTTTGAGAAGAGACACATAACTCCGCTCTTCCGCTTCTCCGCTATGGGCCCTGGTACTCCCGATCCTCCGAACTCAGGTGAATTGCGTGACGTGCTTCTGCTCTCCTATAAGCCCCTACACACTTCGAACACGGCTGTTATCACCCTGTTACTGCATTTCAATGACACCCATTTGCTTTCGATCTCAGTGTCTGCCTCCGTACGGAAAAAGCGGGATGGGTGGGGGGGCATAAGCGCATTCGTGGTGTAAGTAATCAGAAGTTAATAGTGTTAACGGTTTGCGAGAAATTTTTAATGCTAGACAAAAAAAGAAAATTAGAAGGATATAATTAAATAAATAGATAGAAAAATAAAATTAAAAACGAAAAAAAAAAATTGTGAGGGGAATATAACATGTAATTAAGTTGGCGGTTCACAAGGAATCTCAGACATCAAACTGTTTTTAATTGAACATAAATAGTACACCCAAATATACAAATGTACAAATAAACATAGCAAGGTAGAACTGAATGTCAATGAAACAACCAGGGATGAGGAAGCAACGGACATCAGGACATTTGTTCTGTATGTAATGAGAAGTTAATAGTGTTACAGGTTTGTGAGAAATTTACAGTGCGAGACAAAAAAAGAAATTAAAAGGAAGTAATTAAATCAATAGATAGACAAATAAGAAATTAAAACGAAAAAAAAAAAAAAAAATTGCAAGGGGAATGTAACATGTAATCAAGTTGTTTTTTTTGTTTTGTTTTTTTTTTTTACCAAAAAAAAAAGGAACCTCGGACATGGGTAACTATATTTTTTTGTTTTCGGATTTTTCCATAAGTTTTAAGGATTTTTTTTTTTTTTTTTTATATTTCAAAATCGTTTATGAAGACATTAAAATTTGGGGAGCATTTTTGCATTCTGTTCTTGTGAATGAAGAACTTGGCCAGGCCTAAAAGAACATTGACACAGAGTTCATCTGTTATGTTGCTTATAAGTAAACAGAATGTTATATCATCTTTTGAGAAGGAAACTGGTGACGATGGAATGAGAAGGAGAAAAAATATATGGTCAGTGGTTTCAATGTTGTCTTCACAAAATGTACAAATATTATCTTCAAAATTAAAGCGTACCCTCGATAATTCCTTAGATGGGTAGATGTCAGTCATAATTTTGAAGTGGGTCTCTTTTGCCTTGGGGGTATGGGTAGAGTCAGATACATAGTTCGCAGCGTGGCAATCGATTCCTCATCAAATTTATTTAAAATATCCTTTTTTTTTTTTTTGACGTCCAGGGAATAAGTTTCCTGTGAAACATTTCCTAATAAAGGAGTTGCTGCGCTTTCTGTCCACAATTGAGATTCCCTGGAGTGATAGTCGGGGTAACTGTGGTTGTACGGTTCGGTGCGTCATTATATTTTTGGTCAGGAATACAAATTGTCGAGGCAGTGCGTTTCGTAACTTTAGCAACTCTAATATGGGAGGCTTGAATCTGTGTGTAGTACAGAACTGCTCATTGTCCAGAGGACTGCCAGTGTCATCCATCAAGTCAATTATCGACCATATACCTTTCTCAAAGCATTCCTTGTAAAACAGAGGTTTGTTGCCATGCAGTACATATCGATTGTTCCAAACTATTATACTGTGTGGTGAGAAATTGTGTACGTATATCATTTTCCAGTATAATAATATTTGTTTATGGAACTCTGAACATTTGACAGGAATCTTGTTGATATCCAAGTCAGAGATAAGCAGAAGACTCAGGCCGCCGACTTTGTTGAATAAGTAGTTTGGAGTACAATACCAGAAAGAACGATGAGGTTTGATCCAGGATTTCAACCAGTTCACCTTCAATGTCCCATTCAAGCAGTCCGACTCTATCACTTTCAGCCCTCCTTCACTTGTTTCTTTCACCATATGTGATTTTTCTTAGATGGTGTGGTCTGTTCCTCCAGATAAAGTTGAAATTGATTTGGTTAACAGATTTTACGAGTTGATTTGGAGCAGCATTGGAATACGCTGGGTATATACATCTGGATAAACACATCCATTTTAGTCAAATATATCCGGCCTAATATTGATAAATCTCTCTGGAGCCATATATTAGAATTAAGCTTTACTTTGATTCAGTTTAGATTCAATGTTCCTGGATTGATTTAACGTTTGGTCCTTGGATAGGAAAATGCTCAAGTATTTTATTTCTGATTTCATAGAAACATCGCTGATTTCCTTTAGTGGCGAGTCATGCAGCGCAAGAAGTTTGCATTTCTTTAAGTTTAATGACAATCCTGAAGCCTTGGAGAATGTTTTGGTTTTTTTCAGCACTTATTGGGACTTGATGTTCATTTTTCAAAACTAAGGTTGTGTCATCTGCCAGCAGGCTAATAACAATTTCTGTCCCCAACATTACTTCTGTCCCACACGTATACACACACACACACACACACACACACACACACACACACCTTAATTCCACTCTTTTATATACGCATGTCTGGAGTTCCGGGAGCTCGTTCTCAACGTTCTGGGGATAATCATAGCTGTGCTGATAGCATTGGCCGAAACGTATCCACAACCAAACCAACATTAGCTCATCCACTCATTCACATATGTGTGTGCCCAGAGGTCCGGGAGCTCCAGTCATAACTCCGGGTGATATCTGTCCGGAGTAGGCTCACATTAGCCGGTCTAAGGGGTCCTGCTGCCCCCCAGCTTCCCCGCCTTTGAGAAGAGACACATAACTCCGCTCTTCCGCTTCTCCGCTATGGGCCCTGGTACTCCCGATCCTCCGAACTCAGGTGAATTGCGTGACGTGCTTCTGCTCTCCTATAAGCCCCTACACACTTCGAACACGGCTGTTATCACCCTGTTACTGCATTTCAATGACACCCATTTGCTTTCGATCTCAGTGTCTGCCTCCGTACGGAAAAAGCGGGATGGGTGGGGGGGCATAAGCGCATTCGTGCTGTAAGTAATCAGAAGTTAATAGTGTTAACGGTTTGCGAGAAATTTTTAATGCTAGACAAAAAAAGAAAATTAGAAGGATATAATTAAATAAATAGATAGAAAAATAAAATTAAAAACGAAAAAAAAAAATTGTGAGGGGAATATAACATGTAATTAAGTTGGCGGTTCACAAGGAATCTCAGACATCAAACTGTTTTTAATTGAACATAAATAGTACACCCAAATATACAAATGTACAAATAAACATAGCAAGGTAGAACTGAATGTCAATGAAACAACCAGGGATGAGGAAGCAACGGACATCAGGACATTTGTTCTGTATGTAATGAGAAGTTAATAGTGTTACAGGTTTGTGAGAAATTTACAGTGCGAGACAAAAAAAGAAATTAAAAGGAAGTAATTAAATCAATAGATAGACAAATAAGAAATTAAAACGAAAAAAAAAAAAAAAAATTGCAAGGGGAATGTAACATGTAATCAAGTTGTTTTTTTTTTTTTGTTTTTTTTTTTTACCAAAAAAAAAAGGAACCTCGGACATGGGTAACTATATTTTTTTGTTTTCGGATTTTTCCATAAGTTTTAAGGATTTTTTTTTTTTTTTTTATATTTCAAAATCGTTTATGAAGACATTAAAATTTGGGGAGCATTTTTGCATTCTGTTCTTGTGAATGAAGAACTTGGCCAGGCCTAAAAGAACATTGACACAGAGTTCATCTGTTATGTTGCTTATAAGTAAACAGAATGTTATATCATCTTTTGAGAAGGAAACTGGTGACGATGGAATGAGAAGGAGAAAAAATATATGGTCAGTGGTTTCAATGTTGTCTTCAAAAAATGTACAAATATTATCTTCAAAATTAAAGCGTACCCTCGATAATTCCTTAGATGGGTAGATGTCAGTCATAATTTTGAAGTGGGTCTCTTTTGCCTTGGGGGTATGGGTAGAGTCAGATACATAGTTCGCAGCGTGGCAATCGATTCCTCATCAAATTTATTTAAAATATCCTTTTTTTTTTTTTTGACGTCCAGGGAATAAGTTTCCTGTGAAACATTTCCTAATAAAGGAGTTGCTGCGCTTTCTGTCCACAATTGAGATTCCCTGGAGTGATAGTCGGGGTAACTGTGGTTGTACGGTTCGGTGCGTCATTATATTTTTGGTCAGGAATACAAATTGTCGAGGCAGTGCGTTTCGTAACTTTAGCAACTCTAATATGGGAGGCTTGAATCTGTGTGTAGTACAGAACTGCTCATTGTCCAGAGGACTGCCAGTGTCATCCATCAAGTCAATTATTGACCATATACCTTTCTCAAAGCATTCCTTGTAAAACAGAGGTTTGTTGCCATGCAGTACATATCGATTGTTCCAAACTATTATACTGTGTGGTGAGAAATTGTGTACGTATATCATTTTCCAGTATAATAATATTTGTTTATGGAACTCTGAACATTTGACAGGAATCTTGTTGATATCCAAGTCAGAGATAAGCAGAAGACTCAGGCCGCCGACTTTGTTGAATAAGTAGTTTGGAGTACAATACCAGAAAGAACGATGAGGTTTGATCCAGGATTTCAACCAGTTCACCTTCAATGTCCCATTCAAGCAGTCCGACTCTATCACTTTCAGCCCTCCTTCACTTGTTTCTTTCACCATATGTGATTTTTCTTAGATGGTGTGGTCTGTTCCTCCAGATAAAGTTGAAATTGATTTGGTTAACAGATTTTACGAGTTGATTTGGAGCAGCATTGGAATACGCTGGGTATATACATCTGGATAAACACATCCATTTTAGTCAAATATATCCGGCCTAATATTGATAAATCTCTCTGGAGCCATATATTAGAATTAAGCTTTACTTTGATTCAGTTTAGATTCAATGTTCCTGGATTGATTTAACGTTTGGTCCTTGGATAGGAAAATGCTCAAGTATTTTATTTCTGATTTCATAGAAACATCGCTGATTTCCTTTAGTGGCGAGTCATGCAGCGCAAGAAGTTTGCATTTCTTTAAGTTTAATGACAATCCTGAAGCCTTGGAGAATGTTTTGGTTGTTTTCAGCACTTATTGGGACTTGATGTTCATTTTTCAAAACTAAGGTTGTGTCATCTGCCAGCAGGCTAATAACAATTTCTGTCCCCAACATTACTTCTGTCCCACACGTATACACACACACACACACACACACACACACACACACACACACACACACACACACACACCTTAATTCCACTCTTTTATATACGCATGTCTGGAGTTCCGGGAGCTCGTTCTCAACGTTCTGGGGATAATCATAGCTGTGCTGATAGCATTGGCCGAAACGTATCCACAACCAAACCAACATTAGCTCATCCACTCATTCACATATGTGTGTGCCCAGAGGTCCGGGAGCTCCAGTCATAAGTCCGGGTGATCTATGTCCGGAGAAGACTCACATTAGCCGGTCTAAGGGGTCCTGCTGCCCCCCAGTTTCCCCGCCTTTGAGAAGAGACACATAACTCCGCTCTTCCGCTTCTCCGCTATGGGCCCTGGTACTCCCGATCCTCCGAACTCAGGTGAATTGCGTGACGTGCTTCTGCTCTCCTATAAGCCCCTACACACTTCGAACACGGCTGTTATCACCCTGTTACTGCATTTCAATGACACCCATTTGCTTTCGATCTCAGTGTCTGCCTCCGTACGGAAAAAGCGGGATGGGTGGGGGGGCATAAGCGCATTCGTGGTGTAAGTAATCAGAAGTTAATAGTGTTAACGGTTTGCGAGAAATTTTTAATGCTAGACAAAAAAAGAAAATTAGAAGGATATAATTAAATAAATAGATAGAAAAATAAAATTAAAAACGAAAAAAAAAAATTGTGAGGGGAATATAACATGTAATTAAGTTGGCGGTTCACAAGGAATCTCAGACATCAAACTGTTTTTAATTGAACATAAATAGTACACCCAAATATACAAATGTACAAATAAACATAGCAAGGTAGAACTGAATGTCAATGAAACAACCAGGGATGAGGAAGCAACGGACATCAGGACATTTGTTCTGTATGTAATGAGAAGTTAATAGTGTTACAGGTTTGTGAGAAATTTACAGTGCGAGACAAAAAAAGAAATTAAAAGGAAGTAATTAAATCAATAGATAGACAAATAAGAAATTAAAACGAAAAAATAAAAAAAAAATTGCAAGGGGAATGTAACATGTAATCAAGTTGTTTTTTTTTTTTTGTTTTTTTTTTTTACCAAAAAAAAAAGGAACCTCGGACATGGGTAACTATATTTTTTAGTTTTTGGATTTTTCTATAAGTTTTAAGGATTTTTTTTTTTTTTTTTTATATTTCAAAATCGTTTATGAAGACATTAAAATTTGGGGAGCATTTTTGCATTCTGTTCTTGTGAATGAAGAACTTGGCCAGGCCTAAAAGAACATTGACACAGAGTTCATCTGTTATGTTGCTTATAAGTAAACAGAATGTTATATCATCTTTTGAGAAGGAAACTGGTGACGATGGAATGAGAAGGAGAAAAAATATATGGTCAGTGGTTTCAATGTTGTCTTCACAAAATGTACAAATATTATCTTCAAAATTAAAGCGTACCCTCGATAATTCCTTAGATGGGTAGATGTCAGTCATAATTTTGAAGTGGGTCTCTTTTGCCTTGGGGGTATGGGTAGAGTCAGATACATGGTTCGCAGCGTGGCAATCGATTCCTCATCAAATTTATTTAAAATATCCTTTTTTTTTTTTTTTGACGTCCAGGGAATAAGTTTCCTGTGAAACATTTCCTAATAAAGGAGTTGCCGCGCTTTCTGTCCACAATTGAGATTCCCTGGAGTGATAGTCGGGGTAACTGTGGTTGTACGGTTCGGTGCGTCATTATATTTTTGGTCAGGAATACAAATTGTCGAGGCAGTGCGTTTCGTAACTTTAGCAACTCTAATATGGGAGGCTTGAATCTGTGTGTAGTACAGAACTGCTCATTGTCCAGAGGACTGCCAGTGTCATCCATCAAGTCAATTATCGACCATATACCTTTCTCAAAGCATTCCTTGTAAAACAGAGGTTTGTTGCCATGCAGTACATATCGATTGTTCCAAACTATTATACTGTGTGGTGAGAAATTGTGTACGTATATCATTTTCCAGTATAATAATATTTGTTTATGGAACTCTGAACATTTGACAGGAATCTTGTTGATATCCAAGTCAGAGATAAGCAGAAGACTCAGGCCGCCGACTTTGTTGAATAAGTAGTTTGGAGTACAATACCAGAAAGAACGATGAGGTTTGATCCAGGATTTCAACCAGTTCACCTTCAATGTCCCATTCAAGCAGTCCGACTCTATCACTTTCAGCCCTCCTTCACTTGTTTCTTTCACCATATGTGATTTTTCTTAGATGGTGTGGTCTGTTCCTCCAGATAAAGTTGAAATTGATTTGGTTAACAGATTTTACGAGTTGATTTGGAGCAGCATTGGAATACGCTGGGTATATACATCTGGATAAACGCATCCATTTTAGTCAAATATATCCGGCCTAATATTGATAAATCTCTCTGGAGCCATATATTAGAATTAAGCTTTACTTTGATTCAGTTTAGATTCAATGTTCCTGGATTGATTTAACGTTTGGTCCTTGGATAGGAAAATGCTCAAGTATTTTATTTCTGATTTCATGGAAACATCGCTGATTTCCTTTAGTGGCGAGTCATGCAGCGCAAGAAGTTTGCATTTCTTTAAGTTTAATGACAATCCTGAAGCCTTGGAGAATGTTTTGGTTGTTTTCGGCACTTATTGGGACTTGATGTTCATTTTTCAAAACTAAGGTTGTGTCATCTGCCAGCAGGCTAATAACAATTTCAGTCCCCAGCACGTCTAACTTTTGGATATCGTTGCTCTTTTCAACATAAACGGCTAGCATTTCGGTAGCAATTATAAATAAATAGGGTGAGATGGGGCAACCTTGGGGGATTCCCACATCAACATGGAAGCTCGGAGTGGTGCCGCTTGGCAGGGTGACACAGCTATGAATATTCTCATAGAGCCCACGGATCACATTCCTGAATATTTAACCAAATCCAAAATGTTCGAGCGTTGCTATGATAAATGGATGTTCGACCGAGTCAAAGGCTTTAGAAAAGTCCAAGAAGGATATGCGGCCATTATCTTCAATGCGATACGCCTCTAAACCCATCGCTCGCCCCGACTCGGGGAATCCTAGAGCCTACTTGCACCCCCGCCCTAACTTAACTCCCTCACTCGTGGAGCTCCCTGAGCTCCACACATCCCGGAGCATCACGCCGACTCATTCACATTTGAATGATTGTCTTTATTTTATGTCCGCTAGATAGAGGCATCCGCACATGCGCATCAGTGGAGCTTCAGGCCGGCTGAGGCATGGACTGAAAATCATAAAGACATGTGTGATGAGCTAAAAGGAAGATAAGCATATTTTTATAATAAATGTAAGAAAGAGAGGGTAATGCAGCCTCAGGGCGGCACTGGCCCGTGTCTCTCCAAGCCTGCCTTTGGGGGGGGGGGGGGGGGGCACGGAGCAGTGTCTCCCTGTGCCGGTCCCAAGCCCGGATAAATGCAGAGGGTTGCGTCAGGAGGGGCATCCGGCGTAAAACGTTTGCCAAAACCAAACATGCGAGTCAACCATAACTATACCATACCGGATGGGTCGCGGACCGGGTTAACAACGACCGCCATTGGTACTGATGACCTACAGGGTACTAATGGAAATCGGGCTACTGTGGGTCGAAGAACAAGAAGAAGAAGAAGAGGAGGAGTGCGTGTTCGGAAGCAGAGAGAGAGGAGGAAAGGAAAGAGCCTGGGACTGAGAGTAGGGACTTTGAATATTGGGACTATGACAGGAAAAGGTAGAGAGTTGATGGACACGATGCAGAGAAGGAAGCTGGATATACTGTGTGTCCAGGAGACCAGGTGGAAGGGTAGTAAGGCTAGAAGCTTAGGAGCAGGCTTTAAGTTATACTATTATGGTGCTGACAAGAAGAGAAATGGAGTAGGAGTCATCTTGAAGGAGGAGTTTGTAAGGAACGTCCTAGAGGTGAAAAGAATGTCAGATAGACTTATGAGTCTGAAATTGGAAATTGAAGGTGTGATGCTCAGTGTTGTTAGTGGCTATGCGCCACAGGTGGGATGTGAACCTGAAGAGAAGGAGAAGTTCTGGAATGAGTTGGATGAAGTGATGCAGAATATTCCCAGAAATGAGAGAGTGGTAATTGGTGCAGACTTCAATGGACATGTTGGTGAAGGCAATAGAGGGGATGAAGAAGTGATGGGCAGATATGGTATCCAGGATAGGAATGCAGAGGGACAGATGGTGGTAGATTTTGCAAAAGGGATGGAAATGGGTGTAGTGAATACCTTTTTCCAGAAAAAACAGGAACATAGGGTAACTTATAAGAGCGGAGGTAGGAGCACGCAGGTAGACTACATCTTGTATAGACGAGGTAACCTGAAAGAGATCGGT
>NW_028234027.1:305000-312500 GCF_037954325.1 Fistularia commersonii
CCCCTCCTCGCCGCCTCTGAGAAGAGAAACATCTCCTCCACTCCTCCGCTCCTCCGCTGCGGAACCAGGTATTACCGATCCGCCGGACTCAGGCGAATTGCAGAAAGGGGTTTTGCCGTCCTCCGCTCCTCCGCTCCTCCGTTTCGGGCCCTGGAACTCCCGAACCGCTGGACACAAGCGAATCACGGTCCGGGCTTCTGCTCTCCTCCGCTCCTCACCTCATCCGCTCCAGGCCCTGGTACTCCGTGTCCGCGGGAACCCCCCCCAACCCACAAAAACAAACTCTCACACACACACAAACACACGCACACACACACACACACACACACACACACATACACACGCATACACACACACAAACACACAAACACACACAGACACACCTGAACTCATCATAGCTGTGCTAATAGCATTGGCCGAAACGTTTCCACAACCAAACCAACATTAGCTCATCCACTCATTCACATATGTGTGTGCCCGGAGGTCCGGGAGCTCCAGTCATAAGTCCGGGTGATCTATGTCCGGAGAAGGCTCACATTAGCCGCTCTAAGGGGTCCTGCTGCCCCCCAGCTTCCCGGCCTTTGAGAAGAGACACATAACTCCGCTCTTCCGCTTCTCCGCTATGGGCCCTGGTACTCCCGATCCTCCGAACTCAGGTGAATTGCGTGACGTGCTTCTGCTCTCCTATAAGCCCCTACACACTTCGAACACGGCTGTTATCACCCTGTTACTGCATTTCAATGACACCCATTTGCTTTCGATCTCAGTGTCTGCCACCGTACGGAAAAGCGGGGGGGTGGGGGGTGGGGGGGCATAAGCGCATTCGTGCTGTAAGTAATCAGAAGTTAATAGTGTTAACGGTTTGCGAGAAATTTTTAATGCTAGACAAAAAAAGAAAATTAAAAGGATATAATTAAATAAATAGATAGAAAAATAAAATTAAAAACGAAAAAAAAAAAATTGTGAGGGGAATATAACATGTAATTAAGTTGGCGGTTCACAGGGAATCTCAGACATCAAACTGTTTTTAATTGAACATAAATAGTACACCCAAATATACAAATGTACAAATAAACATAGCAAGTTAGAACTGAATGTCAATGAAACAACCAGGCATGAGGAAGCAACGGACATGAGGACATTTGTTCTGTATGTAATGAGAAGTTAATAGTGTTACAGGTTTGTGAGAAATTTACAGTGCTAGACAAAAAACGAAATTAAAAGGAAATAATTAGATAAATAGATAGACAAATGAAATTAAAACCAAAAAAAAAAAATGCAAGGGGAATACGACATGTAATTAAGTTGGCGATTCACAAGGAATCTCAGACATCAAACTGTATATTTTTTGTTGTTTATATATAAACATATATAAACAAACATATATTGTTTGTTGTTTATTTTTGGGATATATTGAGGAATATTTAATGGAAAGGAGTCACAATCGCTTTTTGACAATGTCGAAGTGTATACGTGGCTATAGAATTTAAAGTTTTCATTAGAAATTATAGCCTCATCTGTAATTTCCTTGTTGTTAAGACGGGCTTCCGCTTTGCTCCGCTCCTCCTCTCCTCCGCTCCTCCGCTCTTCCGCTCCGGGCCCTGGAACTCCCGATCCGCGGGACTTCGGTGAATGCCGGGCCAGTTTTTTGCTCTTCTGCTCTCCTCCCCTCCTCCGCTTCTTCGCTCCCCCGCTTTGGACCCTGGAACTCTTGAACAGGGCCGGGCTTCTGCCCTCCGCCTCTCCTCTGCTCATCCGCTCCAGGCCCTGGCACTCCCTGTGATCCAGTCATTCGCATGTGCGTGCCCGGAGGTCCGGGAGCTCCACTCAAACGTCCGGGGGGGGTAAGGGTAAGGGGTCCTGTCCCCACCCCTCGCCGCCTCTGAGAAGAGAAACATCTCCTCCACTCCTCCGCTCCTCCGCTGCGGAACCAGGTATTACCGATCCGCCGGACTCAGGCGAATTGCAGAAAGGGGTTTTGCCGTCCTCCGCTCCTCCGCTCCTCCGTTTCGGGCCCTGGAACTCCCGAACCGCTGGACACAAGCGAATCACGGTCCGGGCTTCTGCTCTCCTCCGCTCCTCACCTCATCCGCTCCAGGCCCTGGTACTCCGTGTCCGCGGGAACCCCCCCCAACCCACAAAAACAAACTCTCACACACACACAAACACACGCACACACACACACACACACACACACACACACACATACACACGCATACACACACACAAACACACAAACACACAGAGACACACCTGAACTCATCATAGCTGTGCTAATAGCATTGGCCGAAACGTTTCCACAACCAAACCAACATTAGCTCATCCACTCATTCACATATGTGTGTGCCCAGAGGTCCGGGAGCTCCAGTCATAAGTCCGGGTGATCTATGTCCGGAGAAGGCTCACATTAGCCGCTCTAAGGGGTCCTGCTGCCCCCCAGCTTCCCGGCCTTTGAGAAGAGACACATAACTCCGCTCTTCCGCTTCTCCGCTATGGGCCCTGGTACTCCCGATCCTCCGAACTCAGGTGAATTGCGTGACGTGCTTCTGCTCTCCTATAAGCCCCTACACATTTCGAACACGGCTGTTATCACCCTGTTACTGCATTTCAATGACACCCATTTGCTTTCGATCTCAGTGTCTGCCACCGTACGGAAAAGCGGGGGGTGGGGGGTGGGGGGGCATAAGCGCATTCGTGCTGTAAGTAATCAGAAGTTAATAGTGTTAACGGTTTGCGAGAAATTTTTAATGCTAGACAAAAAAAAAAAATTAAAAGGATATAATTAAATAAATAGATAGAAAAATAAAATTAAAAACGAAAAAAAAAAAATTGTGAGGGGAATATAACATGTAATTAAGTTGGCGGTTCACAGGGAATCTCAGACATCAAACTGTTTTTAATTGAACATAAATAGTACACCCAAATATACAAATGTACAAATAAACATAGCAAGGTAGAACTGAATGTCAATGAAACAACCAGGCATGAGGAAGCAACGGACATGAGGACATTTGTTCTGTATGTAATGAGAAGTTAATAGTGTTACAGGTTTGTGAGAAATTTACAGTGCTAGACAAAAAACGAAATTAAAAGGAAATAATTAGATAAATAGATAGACAAATGAAATTAAAACCAAAAAAAAAAAATGCAAGGGGAATACGACATGTAATTAAGTTGGCGATTCACAAGGAATCTCAGACATCAAACTGTATATTTTTTGTTGTTTATATATAAACATATATAAACAATCATATATTGTTTGTTGTTTATTTTTGGGATATATTGAGGAATATTTAATGGAAAGGAGTCACAATCGCTTTTTGACAATGTCGAAGTGTATACGTGGCTATAGAATTTAAAGTTTTCATTAGAAATTATAGCCTCATCTGTAATTTCCTTGTTGTTAAGACGGGCTTAGCTTTGCTCCGCTCCTCCTCTCCTCCGCTCCTCCGCTCTTCCGCTCCGGGCCCTGGAACTCCCGATCCGCGGGACTTCGGTGAATTCCGGGCCAGTTTTTTGCTCTTCTGCTCTCCTCCCCTCCTCCGCTTCTTCGCTCCCCCGCTTTGGACCCTGGAACTCTTGAACAGGGCCGGGCTTCTGCCCTCCGCCTCTCCTCTGCTCATCCGCTCCAGGCCCTGGCACTCCCTGTGATCCAGTCATTCGCATGTGCGTGCCCGGAGGTCCGGGAGCTCCACTCAAACGTCCGGGGGGGATAAGGGTAAGGGGTCCTGCCCCCCCCCCCTCGCCGCCTCTGAGAAGAGAAACATCTCCTCCACTCCTCCGCTCATCCGCTGCGGAACCAGGTACTACCGATCCGCCGGACTCAGGCGAATTGCAGAAAGGGGTTTTGCTGTCCTCCGCTCCTCCGCTCCTCCGCTCCTCCGCTCCTCCGCTCCTCCGCTCCTCCGCTCCTCCGTTTCGGGCCCTGGAACTCCCGAACCGCTGGACACAAGCGAATCACGGTCCGGGCTTCTGCTCTCCTCCGCTCCTCACCTCATCCGCTCCAGGCCCTGGTACTCCGTGTCCGCGGGAACCCCCCCCAACCCACAAAAACAAACTCTCACACACACACAAACACACGCACACACACACACACACACACACACACACACAAACACACAAACACACACAGACACACCTGAACTCATCATCGCTGTGCTGATAGCATTGGCCGAAACGTATCCACAACCAAACCAACATTAGCTCATCCAGTCATTCACATATGTGTGTGCCCAGAGGTCCGGGAGCTCCAGTCATAACTCCGGGTGATCTCTGTCCGGAGTAGGCTCACCTTAGCCGGTCTAAGGGGTCCTGCTGCCCCCCAGCTTCCCCGCCTTTGAGAAGAGACACATAACTCCGCTCTTCCGCTTCTCCGCTATGGGCCCTGGTACTCCCGATCCTCCGAACTCAGGTGAATTGCGTGACGTGCTTCTGCTCTCCTATAAGCCCCTACACACTTCGAACACGGCTGTTATCACCCTGTTACTGCATTTCAATGACACCCATTTGCTTTCGATCTCAGTGTCTGCCTCCGTACGGAAAAAGCGGGATGGGTGGGGGGGCATAAGCGCATTCGTGGTGTAAGTAATCAGAAGTTAATAGTGTTAACGGTTTGCGAGAAATTTTTAATGCTAGACAAAAAAAGAAAATTAGAAGGATATAATTAAATAAATAGATAGAAAAATAAAATTAAAAACGAAAAAAAAAAAATTGTGAGGGGAATATAACATGTAATTAAGTTGGCGGTTCACAAGGAATCTCAGACATCAAACTGTTTTTAATTGAACATAAATAGTACACCCAAATATACAAATGTACAAATAAACATAGCAAGGTAGAACTGAATGTCAATGAAACAACCAGGGATGAGGAAGCAACGGACATCAGGACATTTGTTCTGTATGTAATGAGAAGTTAATAGTGTTACAGGTTTGTGAGAAATTTACAGTGCTAGACAAAAAAAGAAATTAAAAGGAAGTAATTAAATCAATAGATAGACAAATAAGAAATTAAAACGAAAAAAAAAAAAAAAAATTGCAAGGGGAATGTAACATGTAATCAAGTTGTTTTTTTTGTTTTTTTTTTTTTTTTTTTAACCAAAAAAAAAAGGAACCTCGGACATGGGTAACTATATTTTTTTGTTTTCGGATTTTTCCATAAGTTTTAAGGATTTTTTTTTTTTTTTTTATATTTCAAAATCGTTTATGAAGACATTAAAATTTGGGGAGCATTTTTGCATTCTGTTCTTGTGAATGAAGAACTTGGCCAGGCCTAAAAGAACATTGACACAGAGTTCATCTGTTATGTTGCTTATAAGTAAACAGAATGTTATATCATCTTTTGAGAAGGAAACTGGTGACGATGGAATGAGAAGGAGAAAAAATATATGGTCAGTGGTTTCAATGTTGTCTTCACAAAATGTACAAATATTATCTTCAAAATTAAAGCGTACCCTCGATAATTCCTTAGATGGGTAGATGTCAGTCATAATTTTGAAGTGGGTCTCTTTTGCCTTAGGGGTATGGGTAGAGTCAGATACATAGTTCGCAGCGTGGCAATCGATTCCTCATCAAATTTATTTAAAATATCCTTTTTTTTTTTTTTGACGTCCAGGGAATAAGTTTCCTGTGAAACATTTCCTAATAAAGGAGTTGCCGCGCTTTCTGTCCACAATTGAGATTCCCTGGAGTGATAGTCACGAATGCGCTTATGCCCCCCCACCCCCCGCTTTTTCCGTACGGTGGCAGACACTGAGATCGAAAGCAAATGGGTGTCATTGAAAGCCATGTATCTGACTCTAAGCAGTTTAGATTCAATGTTCCTGGATTGATTTAACGTTTGGTCCTTGGATAGGAAAATGCTCAAGTATTTTATTTCTGATTTCATGGAAACATCGCTGATTTCCTTTAGTGGCGAGTCATGCAGCGCAAGAAGTTTGCATTTCTTTAAGTTTAATGACAATCCTGAAGCCTTGGAGAATGTTTTGGTTGTTTTCGGCACTTATTGGGATTTGATGTTCATTTTTCAAAACTAAGGTTGTGTCATCTGCCAGCAGGCTAATAACAATTTCAGTCCCCAGCACGTCTAACTTTTGGATATCGTTGCTCTTTTCAACATAAACGGCTAGCATTTCGGTAGCAATTATAAATAAATAGGGTGAGATGGGGCAACCTTGGGGGATTCCCACATCAACATGGAAGCTCGGAGTGGTGCCGCTTGGCAGGGTGACACAGCTATGAATATTCTCATAGAGCCCACGGATCACATTCCTGAATATTTAACCAAATCCAAAATGTTCGAGCGTTGCTATGATAAATGGATGTTCGACCGAGTCAAAGGCTTTAGAAAAGTCCAAGAAGGATATGCGGCCATTATCTTCAATGCGATACGCCTCTAAACCCATCGCTCGCCCCGACTCGGGGAATCCTAGAGCCTACTTGCACCCCCGCCCTAACTTAACTCCCTCACTCGTGGAGCTCCCTGAGCTCCACACATCCCGGAGCATCACGCCGACTCATTCACATTTGAATGATTGTCTTTATTTTATGTCCGCTAGATAGAGGCATCCGCACATGCGCATCAGTGGAGCTTCAGGCCGGCTGAGGCATGGACTGAAAATCATAAAGACATGTGTGATGAGCTAAAAGGAAGATAAGCATATTTTTATAATAAATGTAAGAAAGAGAGGGTAATGCAGCCTCAGGGCGGCACTGGCCCGTGTCTCTCCAAGCCTGCCTTTGGGGGGGGGGGGGGGCACGGAGCAGTGTCTCCCTGTGCCGGTCCCAAGCCCGGATAAATGCAGAGGGTTGCGTCAGGAGGGGCATCCGGCGTAAAACGTTTGCCAAAACCAAACATGCGAGTCAACCATAACTATACCATACCGGATGGGTCGCGGACCGGGTTAACAACGACCGCCATTGGTACTGATGACCTACAGGGTACTAATGGAAATCGGGCTACTGTGGGTCGAAGAACAAGAAGAAGAAGAAGAGGAGGAGTGCGTGTTCGGAAGCAGAGAGAGAGGAGGAAAGGAAAGAGCCTGGGACTGAGAGTAGGGACTTTGAATATTGGGACTATGACAGGAAAAGGTAGAGAGTTGATGGACACGATGCAGAGAAGGAAGCTGGATATACTGTGTGTCCAGGAGACCAGGTGGAAGGGTAGTAAGGCTAGAAGCTTAGGAGCAGGCTTTAAGTTATACTATTATGGTGCTGACAAGAAGAGAAATGGAGTAGGAGTCATCTTGAAGGAGGAGTTTGTAAGGAACGTCCTAGAGGTGAAAAGAATGTCAGATAGACTTATGAGTCTGAAATTGGAAATTGAAGGTGTGATGCTCAGTGTTGTTAGTGGCTATGCGCCACAGGTGGGATGTGAACCTGAAGAGAAGGAGAAGTTCTGGAATGAGTTGGATGAAGTGATGCAGAATATTCCCAGAAATGAGAGAGTGGTAATTGGTGCAGACTTCAATGGACATGTTGGTGAAGGCAATAGAGGGGATGA